>NW_008669010.1:24092-32746 GCF_000695815.1 Acanthisitta chloris
GTAGGGAACAACAGGTCTGGCAGCTGTTTAAACCTATCCAGACTCTTTACTGGGACACTTTCAAGTACAGTTCTCATCTTTCAGACTCCAACATCATCATCATCCTGTTCTACTGCTTTTTCCTTAAAGCTTCAGACTTACTTTTAAGTCTGAAATTTCAAAGAACTGCAAAGCCATACTTTATTCAGCACAGCAACAGTAGCTGAATAACTCTGATTTCATGCTGTTTAAACCTATCCAGACTCTTTACTGGGACACTTTCAAGTACAGTTCTCATCTTTCAGACTCCAACATCATCATCATCCTGTTCTACTGCTTTTTCCTTAAAGCTTCAGACTTACTTTTAAGTCTGAAATTTCAAAGAACTGCAAAGCCATACTTTATTCAGCACAGCAACAGTAGCTGAATAACTCTGATTTCATGAACTTTTCTGCTGTCACATACTTTGAAAAGTTGCATTTCATACAGCAACACAACCTGCCACTTGTCAGTAATATACACAGTATTGGCTTTCAAAATAACTTGTATTCACTACTTACAGTTTCCTCAATGCAGGAATGAGTTGTGTTTTCCAAAGGCTGATTTGCAGACATGCAAGAAGAAAAAATTACCAGATGAGTACAGTGTGCATTTGATATGTGCAACTTAGCACTCTTCATAAGCTCCTGAATGAAAAGATCATCACACAACCTGCTGCACATCATCCAAACACATGTCCATCACCTAAAGGGGTGGCCACGTGACAAAAGAGCATCCCAAACATTTGGATGATCTCAAACCAAAATTAAAGTTAAAAAGTGAAACCCTCAGAAATAATCTTTGACTCATTAGTAAGTGCTGAATTTACCCTTACAGAAATGCTAAAGAGCACCTTTCAAATATGCTGAGAGACCCAAATAAGCTAAGACTTCAGTTTTGTACAGAAGCACTCCAGACTTTTGAAAATCCCCAAAAGATGCACAGAAAAGTTATAGCTAATGATAGAAAATATCTCTTAAAACTGCACTGTGGTATTGTGTTCAACAATTTAAAAAAACCAAAACACTATCTTTATAAAAAGATGAAAACATATCGAAATGTTGACATCTGTCTATATTACAGGAGTTGGACTTCGATGATCCTTCTACATCTCTTCCAGCTCAGGATATTCTATGACTCTATAGCCACCACCCAAAACTCATTTCACTTGAATCTTAGAAGGTAAAACAGTTCTTTACTCACAGGGATGGTAGGACACAGGTCACTTGATCCAGGAAAATTTGCTTGTATGTTCTTTTCAATAGTTTTGATTTATTGGGGAAAAACAAAACAAAACACATCAACAAAACCACCACACAAACTTATTAGCAGATAGTCACTCATGTTGAGTTTTTTTCTCCATATATATCATAGATACTGTAAGTCCATATCAGGACTCCAAAGGGTCCTGATCTCTTTGCCTTTCCAAGTGCTACTGAGTAAATGTTGAAATACAATGGTAAGCCATGTAGTTGTATTAAACATGTATGCAACACACAGGGGGCAAGAAGGTTAACATTTATTTATTTTCTAATTCAGGGCAAAGTTTTGCATTATGTCTTTGTTAATCTAAGAGCTGTCTGGCACAAACATGTGCTTTTGTCCCACCCCTCAGTTTCACAGCTGCTGTGCCTGTTTTCTTTTAGGCTGTCTCTGGTGGTGTCCACATGACACCACTGTGAGTCAACTCAAGGACCTAAGCCAGCAGAAACACCACCCTACAAAAGAAAATGAACCATTTTCTGCAGTATTGCTGTCAGCATGAACTCCCCATGGAATCAGAAGAATGGCAAAGCAAACCTCTGGGATCAGGAGGACATCACTTTTAGTAGCTAGCTATCACTTAGGTTGAACTGTTAACTGTTAACACAAAGTTTGTTTTAAAAAACCCAAACATGGCAAAGTGCTCTTGAGCAGGAGGTTATCCAAAGGGTTGTTTTTCAAATGTACACACCCCAGGTGCAATACAAGACTCAAACTAAAGTTAAAAGGCAGATGCCACTTCCATCTGACTCTAGCAGTAACTGCCCACACTGGTTTTGAAAGGGAGCCAAGCTAAATTCTTCCCTCCTTCATCCACATCACTACTAGTGAGCACAAACAGCACAGTGAACTGCCTAAAGTTCTACCTGCCACAGCCAAACACTTAAACCTGCACTGAAATAAATGGCAGACCATCTCAGTGATGAGGGTTACAATCAAGAGTTTTTATAAATGCCATCTCAAAAGCAAGAAAAGGTGGTGTGAACTAGAACTCAAGTCTATGGTGTATTAGTTCATAGAATAAGGTGATTACTTACCAAATTAAAAATGGCTATAACCAGCAAGGCAGAGATAGTGATGATTGCTAAGGGAAGCCTGAGCAAAGGCATTGTCTCCACCTTTTCTGAGAGAGCACAGAGGTGGTGCAGGAAAGGCCACTGAGCTGAGCAGCACTTCTGTAAACCAAATTAATTTGTTTCAGTGACATGGGTAACACTTTGATACATGGGAAGAAATATTTCTAAATATAAAGTACTTTTTCCCTGCAGGAGAGTGTCAAGAGTCTTCACTGGAATCCTAATTTAGAGCTTTGAATCTCATCATTCAATGAGTAACACCTTTATCCAATGGAAAATAAAGACAGTGGGTCCTTACTCCAAAGAGGTTGAGTGCTAAAATTGTCTGGATTTGTGCTTTTCAAATAGAGAATTATGATCTGACTGAAAGTTCCAGAGATAAGTTAATAAAAATGCAGTTAGAATTTATGCTACATTTTTCAATACAGAGCTATAATGTTATATTTGAAACAACATTTTCAGATGATGAAATCAAAACCAACACAGACAGTTCTCATTCTTTCCATCCTTATATCCTCCAATTGTTGCTATAGAGGAGAACCTCCAGCAAAGCAAATACTTCTAATGACTACAAGCAATATTCAAGGATGCTACACCAAAACACTCCCAGCATAAACCTCATGACTGAAACAACTGCAACCTTGGAATTTTCTCTTCTTTTTTGCATGTGTTTTTGCATACCTAGAAATCCTAATTGCATGCATATACCTCTCTCTCTACGTAGACATAAATGCACAAATCCATCCATATATATAAGTATAAATCCACCATACATGAAATCCATACATCTATCTAACCATACTGAGTTGTGAATCTTTATCCCATGTGCAAAGTGCAATTTTCTTTGTTTTTTCTTTCTCCCATTACACAACTTGAAGCTGCCTCTGTAAGAGAATATTGCTTTCCATGGCAATTTTCCTCTCCAAAATCCCTTCTCTCCTAAAAGGACCTACAAATGCCAAATGTCCTAATTGATGTAATGGTGAATTTGGAATTCTAACAGCTACGAAATTGTTGCCAATAAATTATTCATATGTTTGCAATTTTCATAACATTTTATCAATGATTATGAAAACTAATCATGCATTCAAACTTCTTTTGATTTTAATATTGTTTCCAGTATAGAAAATATCAGTATTTACAACAAAAATGACTATTAAGGACAAGCATAAAAATAAATTTAAAAAATCCAGCCTCACCTCCTGTCTCCTCCCCATCTATTCTGGCACCCAAATAGTTCAGAATTACAGTAAGAATTTTCAGACAGAAAATTCTACTTCAGGTAATGGAAACTTGTGGAAACCTGTGGTTCAAGACTCCTGTAACTCCTGTTAGAATTAACAGCTTAATTCATCATCCTAAAATATAGACCAAGTTCCTGAATTATATCCATCCAGTTTGAAAGCAGGAAGCATTTTTTATAAAGTAAACTTACCACACATTTCTCAGCAAAGCACACAAATAAAACAAGCACAATGATGACTGCAACAATTCCAAAGGAAATTCCCAGTTTTGCAGTTCTAAACAGAAGAGAAAGCATTAAACAAACCCAGCTTAAATATAATTTTTCTTCTAACAGCACTGAATGACCACAACACTGCACAGGTGATTGTTGCTCTGTTCACAATCACTGCTTTAAGATATTCTGCTGCTGACAGCCCAAACCACTGCCCCATGGAGAAACCATGGAAATTGCAGTGCAACAGTCATGAAAAACAAACATGCTGCAGAATTATCAGACATCTGCTTTCTTGCAGGGATGAGAATCAGCTCAAAGTTCCCTCCTTGTATCTCTAGATGCAAAAGGATAACTGAGCACAGTTTAACCAACTAAGTCCCATTTTCCTACTGCTTACTCAATGTGCTTAGAGCCAACTAAACTTATGAAATCATATTTCTCACTTAACTGACCATCTCCCTGTGTGTACTAAGCAAACAAAATGTTAAAGAAATATTTCTGTTTCATTTTCATACTGATATCTAGGCTCTTATACCAACAACATGAACACACTCCTTTATCAAAGGGTAAATTAACCCTAAGAGGTGTATGTTTCCCACATGTAAGTTCTCAACACACACATGAGTTTCACTTTAGCTGTTGGTTAATTTGAATTATAGACAACTAAAATATCAACACTTACCTTGGCATGATAAACATCTGTATCACAAATATACAGAGGAACACAAAACTGGCACATGCAAAGTAACTCTTCAGTTTTAGAATAGGAATGGTGCGATACTGAAACACAGAGCAGAATAAATTGTCAGGGTAATCCCAGGGATTTTTTAAAATTTATTACATTTTTGTGATGACATATATACACATAGATACTAGGAAGAAATTTTTTATGGAGAGAGTGCTCAGGCATTGGAGTGTGCTGCCCAGGGAGGTGGTGGATTCACCATCCCTGGAGGTTTTCAAGCTGAGACTGGATGTGGCACTTAGTGCCATGGTCTAGTAACCACAGTAGGGTTGGACTTGATGATCTTTGAGGTCTCTTCCAACCTGGTTGATTCTATGATTCTATAATTCTATGTATACTATACATTAAAAACATACTTAGAACTAAAACAGAGCAAAAAAAGCCCACCACCCAAAAAATCCCCCAACAATCACTTGAACATCTCAAGAACAACAACCCAGTCTAAAGGATAGTTTCCAACCCAGAGGGAAATCCAGCAAATATGTAAACCAGCACTTCATAGATGCTCATAGCCAAAATACTTGTCAAAAAGGGATATACTCAGAAGTAAACCTAAAATATGTATACACACACCCACACCTGTAACTACATACAGTATACAGGAAATTAAAGACCAGTTATTCCAACAGAAAGGGCACATTACACCCACCAAATTCCAGCATTATATCGACAATGAAACAACCACAGAAAGTATTTCCATTATCCTTTTTTTCAAATTTCCTTAAATCTCATTACTTTTGAGAGAAGTAGTTTATATAGTAAAATTGCCAAATTCCCACTAACCCCCTTATGGCAAAAATTTCATCACAGACTAGAGACAATCTCCTTTCATCTCCAGAATTCTCATTCTCCAGGAAGGATGATGAGCTCAAATGACTCATGAGATCTGCTTTCTATTAGTTACCAAAACCCATTTTGGATCTGCAATCACCTCCAGATTCCAGTTTCAGAATGAAAACAAAGTTTCAAATATGTTCTTGTGCTGCTCTGAAGTGCAAATTAAATACCAAAAAATGATTATTTTGCTCTTACCAACCTCTTTTTCAAGACCAGGTTCAGCAAAAATCAGTGAAAATCCACAGAAGTCATCTGATTTGCCACACCACGGGCTGCAAGCAGAGACACATGTGTTGCAAAGGGTACACAACAGGCCCAGGACAAGATGCAAAAGCATCACTGTAGCTGGGACACCAAAGGGAATGGGGTTGGACTGCCACTCTCTTATACACATTTGGCAGCTCTGCAAGGTCTTCATGTTTCACAGCACAACATATGAGCAGTTATGTTTTTATGTAGCTGACAGGCAGATCCAGAACACTCACAGACTGCAGCATCTGCCAGTTACACGGAAAACATCACTCCAAACCTTCCCTAAGGTTTGCAAAAGCAGATCCAGAACACTCACCGACTGCAGCATCTGCCAGTTACATGAAAAACATAACTCCAAACCTTCCCTAAGGTTTGCAAAAAGGAAAGTATAATAGCAGATGTTAGGGATGGCCCACAGCCTCCAAAAACTCCCTGGAAATAATATCAGGCCCCTATTAGGAAGAGCTGAGGTACAGCCTTGCTAGAATTTGGATGAAAGAAAGAGGTTTTCTCCTCAAATTCAATGTTTTACATTTGTTAGGAATTAAAAGACTGTATTTTAAGTTAAAACAAAACCAAATCAAACCCCACCACTATTGCCTCTGTTTGCTTTTAAATGCAAATGTACTGCCAAAGGCACCACCTGCAATTGATAGACCATTGGCTTGCAGTGAAACAGACACTAAAGCAACTTTATTATCATGCCCAGAACAGTGTTTTGACGTTATACATAGTTTTTTTGTTTCAGGATAGCACCCCATTTCCTGACACCACTTCTTTTAATAAAGAGAACAGGGACTCTGTTAGGAATTGCAATGACAGGACAAGGGGTAATGGATTCAGACTGAAGGAGGGAAAGCCTAGGCTGAATGTAAGAAAAACGTTTTTTACTCTAAGGGTGGTGAGACCCTGGCACAGGTTGCCCAGGGATGTGGTGGCTGCCCCAGCCCTGGTGGTGTTCAATCCAGGCTGGATGAGCCTTGAGCAACCTGATCTAGTGAGGAGGTCATGGTAATTTTTCATTTCTGATAAGTAAATTTAATATCAAGACTTAACTTGAGAATGCAGGTTATTCTCAAAGAAAAGAGGAAGGAAAATAAAAAACTGCATACTTAGTTGAACTGAGGCCTTCAATGGTTGACATCATTTCATCATAAATATCTTCCTCTATCCTTCCCTTCTGAGATGAGTTTCTGAGAACAAAATGAAATCTGTGTCACCAATGCTATTCAGAAACAACTAATGACTACAGACCACTCTTAGCACACCAGTGGGCAAAGTTTCCAGGGAAAAGTCAAACCAAGAATGCTCCAAACTGATGGATGAATACACTCATAAGCACTTTGCTAAGCATTTCTCTAGTTTGTCAAATCATGTATTTTTCAAGGAAATATTTTCATACACTAAGGGAATGTTTCACAAGTAAAAATCAATTAGGTCAGTGCTGCAGGTACCACTGGAAGCATGAAGTGAAAATCAATTAGCTCAGTGCTGCAGGTACCACTGGAAGCATTTATACTTATAGTGCCAGTTCTTTGTTACACTATAATGGCACATATTAATAATGCTCACCAAAAACACATCTTGCAAAAGATAATCTGTATTTATGGATAATATTGTGACAAACTGTGTTTATTACATGCTATACTATTACAAACAAATCTGGCATCTGTGAGTAAGCAAAGGAAAAGCTGAGGTAGCACAAGATGACATGCTTACAGTACACTGAGCTGCAAGAGGAGCATGGAGAGTGTATTGTAAAAAAAGAAGATACTTGACAAACCTATCAGAAGTTTTTTGCCGTCCAGTGGAACACAAAGGTATTTCCTAAATAAAATAAGGAATTAAGAGTAAGTTATACACACAGTGAATAGTGAATAACTATTGAAAATAAACATAAGGAAACTGTCAAAAATATTTGTGTTCAGAAGTGAAAAAAATTGAGAAGCAATCTCTGAAATAGAAAACCTTATAAAAATCAACCCTTTCCTGCAATGTCCTAACAAGTGACAAGTGATTATTTTCTGGCAAAAAGAAATGTTAGAAAATAATTAAACAGATCTTGCCCCTATTTTTTCTCTACACACTAAAATAGCTAACATTGGCAGAGGCAAGCAGACTGGACACCACTTCCACAAACCTGAATGGTGAGATACTTAAAATTTACTACAGCTGCACCTGCAGGAACACACCTGAAGGCACAGACATCACTTCCTTCCAGCTTTTAGGAAGGGCAGATGGCAGGAAAAATGGGTTTGCTGTATTTTAAAAATCTTTACAATCTAAAGAATTCTGAATCTTAAAAATTCTTTGCTCATAAAATGTGGTTGCAGGCAGAGCATGTGGAGAGACTACTTATTCTCTATACATTTCATGTAAATGTTGAGTGCATCTGGAGGTTGGTAAATCATCTCTTTCCCCAAAGCATCTGTAGCAGGCAGGACCCCGAGAAGTAAAAAGGGTAGGAAAAAAGGTAGTGTTACTTGGAAGGTTTGCTATGATTATAGCATGCTACAGATTGGCAGAGCCTGAATACTGTTAAGTTCTGGCACAAAGAGATGTTGCACAGGTACCTTCTCAGCTCTGCATACACATTTAACACCAAGAGTAACAGACATTCAGTCATAAACCCATGCCAGATGTTGAGTTTCACACCACGGACACCAGGAGCAGTTTGCCATTGTAGGTTGACAATCACTACCTGAGACCTCACCTTTCTTCTCCTTCCTTGTGAGCTGGAAGAGTCACTGCTCACACTTTCCCTGTGGTTCAGGTGGGCAAAGGGCCTGGCTGCTCCCCAGGACTCCAGATAACGTGTCATGCGAACCGACGCTCGCATCTTCAGCCCATCGTTGACTCTTGTTTTAGGGAGATGATTGTTTGCTATGCATTGCTTGGACTAACAGAAAAATAAAACCACTCATTTAGCAAACAGAAATTTAGACAAAAAACTCAATCTCTGTGTACTTGAGTAGTTTAAGACTGCACAATCTTGCTGTTCAGC
>NW_008669010.1:32765-37943 GCF_000695815.1 Acanthisitta chloris
CAACCTCAAATCCTTATCTCATTTAATTAACGTGAGCTAAAGCAAATCACAGGATACACAAAGAATTTGCTTCAGCTGCCTTTACAAGCCTTCGCTTGTAACACTGCAACATCCAAATTTCCTGGTTTATTTACGATGCTGCAAGGGATTGCAGGATTTTATGAGCAGATACACTTCCCTTGCAGTCAGCACAACAGCAGGGGAAGATTCCAAATTCCTGAGCTACGGCGTATCAAAACAGTGGTTAGGAGAAGATCCCACAAATTACAGACTCCACATTAGATTATATCCCTATGTCACAGCTGCTGAGTCAGGCAGTATAGACAGGGTATACAGCAACACCCTTGCAGAGCTACGAGGGAGGTAAAACTACAGAACAAACTGATACATCAACAAGTGGTTATTCTCTAGCATTTCACAAGGATCTCCAAGTGAGCAGAGACCATTTTAATAGACTTAGATCCTCAGTCTGAGACTATGTGCTGTGTTCATGTAGGGAGGTTGCAGTGCTAAGTACATAAAACATGTGACAAGGATTGAGTTCTTGCTAATTAAAAGTGGCTCTATACTGTTCCTTCCTGTACAGATTCCAAGGGATGGAAACTTGTGATTTGCATTCTTTTTCCATTTGAAATATTTTACTCATCCACCACAACCTGATTCAAAATAACAATACTCCAGGTGTTTGCAGCTACCAGGCTCTAAAGGAGCAACCAACAGTTGCTACCTTTATGCCCTAAAAAGAAAATGAATCTTACTTTTAAGATAGTGAGGAAGATACCAGAAGCTATTTTATGGGGAATAGTTTATCTGAAAGTGTCCACACAGTACAGATATTCTTCCATTACTTTGTCCAACCTTTTGACCTGTATTTGTGAGACATATTTCACACAAATACACAGTCAAATATGTGTTTTTGGTCTAAGTGGACCACATAAGAGCTTACAGCATAACACTTATCATCTTCAAGTTAATAGGCATGTCATAAAACAGCAGGACATGCTTTCAGGTCTGAACTCCCAACTCCAAGCTCCTCAGGTGACTCATGCCATGCTTTAATTCTGTTCCTGAATGGAAAAGGTGTATGTGCCACAAAAACCCATGTACTTACAATGTACACACAGATCTGAATAAATATATATGTTTAAAAACATACACATACCCTTGGGTCAACCACTAAGTACGTTTTGATATTCATGGATTCAAGGTAAGGATCCCTCAGGTGTCCATTCCCTTCTTCTACTTCATAAGCTTTGCCTAGGTGATTTAACGTGGCTTCAGTGATGTGCACACGGCTGAGAAGGGGAGAAAGAACAAGAGACTCAAACACTCACAGAAAGGTCACATTAAGCATTTCATTTACATTTCAATGGCCACTGCTGACATTTCAGCTTTTCAGCCATCTCCTGCTTTGGCAGCCAACTGCAAAATCCTGCCAGTACTTAAAATTATATTTGCAATCCTTTACACTGCAGTTCTTCCTTGCACATCTTTCATAGCAAGCATGCTAAAAAGCACCTCCCACAATGAGACAGCATCAGCATAAAAGTCAATGGAGCTAAGCAGAGACATATAAGAAACAAGAAGAAACGTGATCAAAGGAGATCTGATGACTGACAAGACAGACAGACTCAGACAGGTTGTTTCAGCTGGTGAGAGCTGCAGGGAAAACTCCCCACAAAACACAAGAGAGGACTGTCTCCTGCTAGAAATGCACGAGAAGGGGAGGAGACAGCTACAAACTCTGAGGGGAAAAGAAAGCTGGTTTCATTTAACTAAGAGGAGAATTCTGAAAGTTTGTCTTTTTTGACTGAAACAATCTAAGGAGAACATAACACAGCGTACACCAACACGTTTCTAAGAGGAGCAGCTAGAATTCTTTCTGTACTCATTCACTCTCTCCCTTAAATGTTATTCTGCTCAGTATCCCAAATCATCTACTTCCATATAAATATGAGTAATATCTTTCCATATAATTTCTCATCAAGAGATTTGACTGTGACCATAAAGCAGCATTTCTCATGTTCTATTTCCTCACTGTTCCCTGGCTTTTCTCACTTCTCTTTGGCATGGAGGGGTTAAACACTGTCTGTCAGTCCTACAATCCACGAGCTCAGGGCTGGGAGTAGAGCATTTCCAGAATGAAAGCTGACAGTGTGCAGCACTCCTGCTTAACAACAGAGAGCAAGAGGATCACCATCCCATCCACCTCTACTTAATGCTACATGAAGTTTGCATGAAAATAATTCATCCAAGACTTGAAGACTACTGGTCATGGCTTCCAACAAGGAAGAATAAAAAATACCTCAATAATTTTTAAGCCAAAAGGTAAGAGTTTTGGAGGGCAGAGGATGCATGCTTTTGTTTGTTTACTAATAGCTGTCACAACAACAAAAAAAAAGTCAGTTGTCGCCTTGACTATGTAGTTTTGTAATCAAGGTGAACCTTCAAATCTGAAATTTTAAAGCTTGCTCTAAAAGCATAATTTTCTTCTGTGGAGACTGGGGAATTCTGGGTGATGTCTGTATCAGATGAGCCTTAAAACACAGCCACATAGTGCAGCAAGTTTTCTGTGCTCCTCCACTTCTCTCAACAGGCAGTGCATTTGTTCACCACCCAACATTTCCCGTTTCACTAAGCTTCCTCTCCCCTCTTCCTTAACACACTGCCATGGGGCATTTTAGATCTTACTGCAAACTTCTTTCCAAAGGATATGCTGATGATTTCTCAGCAACTACTAATTGCTTAGTAGGATTCCAGGATGAGAACATAACCCAAAGATGCTGTCAGTAAAGGAGCCTCTCACAGACAAGCTGTAACATGCACTGCTGCAGTTGCCATGCTAGGGCAGAACCCTTAGCACACTGCACAGAGTTTCCTATGCTGACAGGCTGGGGAATAACAGAGAGAATTGGGCATAAATGTGTTTTTAACTTCAGTTTTACATTACTCCTTTCTGCTTTAGTGGTTTATTAAATTATGAATGCAAGCAATTTTTAAATCAGAAAAATGAGGAATAAGGATACTCTGTCACTGCAAAGAAATTTTTTATAATGCAAGCAGTATTCCTGCATCCTTTCAAAAGCCTTTAGAATGCCTTAATTTACAGAAACTCAAAACATATATACTTCCTATTTTAAATAAAACCTCAGACTGCTCCTAATGACAAAACTTCCAAAGGAGCAGGACTGTGCATGTGGGAATGGGGAAGCACTGACACATCATTTTCCTGCAGAGCAGGAAACAAATGGAACATTTGCATAGTGAATAAAAACCCTTCCTCCCTGTCAGGCTCAGTCTTCCACAAGTGGAAGTTGATTCCTCTGTCCAGTTTTGAAACACAAGATAAGTGAGTGCTGGACATGTATAGCTATAAGAAGTATTAAGTATAATGTTTCTGAGTCAGCCTGACAACCTGAACCACCTTAAGTCATTGTCAAATATAAACATGAAGACCATAAGGGAATAATCAAAGTTTTCAAGATTAAATAACAAATTAAGTATGTTTTCGTGCCATATTCAGAGTCATGTTGTTTGCTTTACCAACAAAGGAAACTTTGCAACTCTGTATTCTTGTTTAATTATGCTGAATCAACACACTAAAACACTCAACCTGGATGGTACTGCAACTGTCAACCAAGTTCCAATCAGTTTTCTTTCTGTTTCGGTCATCAATGCAAGAACATAATTTGATAGTCATATCCCCTTATCATTTAGCATAAATTAATTTTTCAGTTACAAGAATATAACCTAAAAGCTAAGGCACAGAAACAATAAGAAACCCTATAATGTCCCTGGCTAGAATCACTTTCCAAAAGAAATCAATACTATAATGTTTTAACATATACCCCTATGAATGCCATGAAATTAAAAAGTACTGATTTATACAGACTACCAAGAAACTAAAAAAATTATGGTCTGATTTGGCAATGGAAAAATGGAAAGTCTTATAATGGTCTTTTTTTGGTGCAATCCACCAAAATAAGAAAAAAAAAAGAAGTGTTTCTTATGTGAATTCTCACCCCTAAATTCAACACAAAATTTTTAAAAAGTATACTCATATTTGAAAAACATTTATATTTGTCCTTTTCAATGAGAATTTTAAAAAAGGCTGCAGGAACAACAACCTCAGACCCAATCCTTGCCCTGCTGAGCAGCACATAGCAAGTTGCATTACTGCTTGGCCTTGGCTCTTCCAGTCAGGACCATTTGCTTCCCTTCCCGTTCTGCCTGTGAGAAATGCTGCACAGGGAAATAAGTAACAACCAACAGCTCCAGACTTTCCTTGCTTGGATGCTCCCCAGTCAGCTGCATTCGAATTTCTGAGTTGTTTGGGGTTTTGGGGGAGTTAGAGCTAATATAAATCAAGTAGGACTGATCAATACCCGAACAGAAACGCTGGGTAAATACGCAGCTTGGCCTTGTTGACCCAAGTAGCATATCTGTTCTTCAGCTAAACTCACAAATGTAGTGTTATCCCTCTGCACAGCATGGATTAACTGAGTCAACATAATGCACTGCTGACGACACACGTCCCTCCAATGAAGGGAAGGTCAAGAACCAGTCACTAGCCTAAGAATAGAATTTTATAGCTCACTGAAATCGCAATCAGAAAATGTTCACATTTTACAGCTCTGCTAAGTACACATTTGCCCTATTTTCATCCTCCCATTAGAAGGATTTGTGTCATGGCACAGTTACAAATTCCAGACTCATGACAGAGTGAATCAGCCCCAGAAGGGAAGATCCTCACCCAGGTACGCCCGCGGACTCCATGCGGTTTGCGAGGGACACGTCGTGCGACCAGACGTCATACTGCCACTTCCGCAGGCCGATCACGCCACACAGCACGTTCCCAGAGTGAATGCCAACCCTCATGTTGATATCTACTCCTGTGGCTTCTCTCACCTGCCTGTGGAGGGATGAGGGCATTAGAGCAGAAATACACTTTTCATTTTCTCTCCTCCCCCTGGAACCGTGTTAAGACACGTCTTAACATTATACACTTAGTGTATAATGAGATAGAAAGCTGAACATGAGCCAGCAGTGTGCTCAGGTGGCCAAGAAGGCCAATGGCATCCTGGCCTGGAGCAGGAACAGTGTGGTCAGCAAGACCAGGAGGTGATTCTGCCCCTGGACTCGGTGCTGGTGAGGCCACACCTTGAATCCTGTGCTCAG
>NW_008669010.1:38185-44583 GCF_000695815.1 Acanthisitta chloris
GACTCAAGCTCTGCCAGGGGAGGGTTAGGTTGGATCTTAGGCAGAGATTTTTTGTGGAGAGAGTGCTCAGGCATTGGAATGTGCTGCCCAGGGAGGTGGTGGATTCCCCATCCCTGGAGGTTTTCAAGCTGAGACTGGATGTGGCACTTAGTGCCATGGTCTAGTAACCACGGGGTAGGGTTGGACTTGATGATCTTTGAGGTCTCTTCCAACCTGGTTGATTCTATGATTCTAGTGCAAAGGCAGGAGACAAACTTATGACCTAATGCATAACTAGCCAATTATGACTAATAATTACACTTTGAATGTTGACAAGAAAACTAAGAATTACTTTATTCAATATCTTCACAGACTCAACACCTTAAAAAGTCTTCTGTGTAATACTTACTTTATTGCTTCACACATGTCAAGTCCCATTTTCACACAGTTCCTGGCATGAACAGGTAAGGACACAGGTAAGCCTGAGACACAGTAGTAACAGTCCCCGAGGATTTTTATTCTCATGCATTCATTCTCCTGTGAAATTGCAGTAAACATATTTAACAGGAAAAAAATGAACTGCAAGCAGGCTAATGGCACCAAACCCACTGGTTTGGTAAAGTCAGACTTTGTTCAATCCTTGCTGAAGCAAAGCTTCCTTCTTTTTCCCCCCCATCGGAATGCCTGAACGTTGCTCACTGGAGAGCAACACAAATGACCACTTGAAGCATTTCTGAAATAAAACCATCTTTCTAGACTTCTTCCTTGGAACTGTGTGCAACTGAAAAGCTATAAACAAAACTCGCACAGATTTTACCATTTAAAAGGAAGATATCTACTTATCTACCCTTGAATCTTCATCTTTATTAACACCTGAATTATAAGCAGTTTGTTCACCTTATCCTCAATTTCTGCAGGCAGCCTCATAAGTCACAGTGTGCAGTGCATAAAACCTGCACAGAATTAAGGGAAAACTTAGGAATTAAGTTGACCAATCTGATAGCTTTGCAGAAGCAAAACGGAATTTTGTTGTTTCAAATATGACTGAAGAGGAAGCTGGCACATACTGCAGTTTGCTCTTGCTAATAAAAGAACCTGCAATACTATATGCCAGCAAAAATTTTTTTCCTAACTGTGCAACAGTTGATACTGCTGCCCATGACTGGCTGGAGAAAAGAAAGGGGAAGAGCAAAAAGCTTCTCATACTGTCCTTTATTAACACACTACTGAAGAATTTTAACTACAATGGTTACAAGCAAGTCAGGGCTAATTCTGTGAGACTGTGTAGTGTTTGACCAATGAGTAGAGATGGCTTAATTTGGGCCAGCTAATACCTTTAGCTGTCCAATCCTACCCTCTGTAGGACCAGCCCAGCAGTTCCTAAATCAACTCCAAAATCAGCCCAAATCTGTAGCAATTTACCCTCAATCAAAGCCTTAAGGGAATATCCATCACTCTCCACCACTTTAAGCCATTCCAGTAGGTTCTGAGCGTTTCTGAGTGACAACCTGAGACAGATCACCAGGGAACCAAGCCCTAGATTAGAGCTGTTGGACTTCAGTATCCAGCTCAGTGTCCAGCTGAGCCACCAATTTTTATTAGGTAAATTGGAGCCTAGAAGATTTTTACACTATGGAAAAGATGACAGACTACTCTGTGGCAGAACAAAAATAGCACAAAAAGCAGGAATCTCTTCTCACGGCTCAACCACAGAGTTGCAAAACACCTTGACTCACTGAATCCAGACATGTTTTAAACAGTGCAGTTTGCAGACAGGAGTGAGAAATTAAAACACACCACTCAAAATTTAGAGTATTCTCTATTTTTGTATCTGAGAAACAGTTACAAAAACTGACCAAATGTCTTTTAACCTCAGCTTGTAGTTTGGCATTAAAAGCTTGAGTCAACTATGATGACGTGACTTATTCTGTCTTAATTGCTGTGTCACAAGTGGAACAGTTAGTATGACTCTCATGTGTCAGTACTTGACTTTCTAGAACCAAAACTGGGGTTGGAATTTGTTTTTATGATGTCACATAGGATGCAACAAAATGCATCATTTGTTTTCTGAAAGCCATAACTGCATCATAATAGGAACAGAAAAAGCAATGGCTACGACAGAACAAATATCCAGGATTAGAGTCAGTTTCAGACAACAATAAAAATTATCACACAAACATGAAAATATGTATATGATGCAGTCCCTGTAATCTGATAACTAAATAACTGAGTTTGTGGTTACAGCTGCATAGAAAATCACCTCAAGCAGTACTTGGAAGCAGCAAGAGCTAGTGCCAGCCTGAAGTGTCAGTACTGAGGATATGTCTTAGGAGGGACCATTTAAAACTGCTTCCCATTCTTACGTTTCCCTGGGAGTATCCATTAGTAATTATCAGTCCTGAGCTAAAGAACTCTTTGTCTGATGCAGCACGTCTGAAGTTAGGAATTTAAATATGTGTCTGAGAGTTCTCCATTTGTAGAGCTGAACACAGCAAAAGCTCCTCTATAGAGCTTGTGTACAGTCCTCCCACAGGCCTATTACAATCACTTATTGCCATCAGACAATTTCCTGAACAATACAGATAAACCTCCGCACTGCAATTGGTATTACAGGAACAACTTGCTAAAATTCCCCATTTTTGTTTGAAATTTTGTTTTAATGTGATTTTGCTAGTCAGTTTTAAAGCCAAATCAGTCATCCCTTTCTGACTTCAGAAGCACTAACACCCAGCTGGCTCCTGTCATGCAAAAAAGACTTCTTTTTCCAATGGTGGCCTTTACCCTTTCACCACAAACTGTAAACCTACCTTTGCAATCTGATCAAACTTTCCAAAAAGTTCATTCAGCATCACTACTAGTTCCTTAGGAGAGCAGTCACTGGCCAGGCGAGTAAATCCTACGATGTCTGCATAAAGAATGCTAGACAAGAACAAATGGAAAAAACAGGATAAGTGAAATATGAAGATATGTCAATTCCACACTCAGCAAAATTACTAAAACGCATTTAGTAGTAAGCATCTCTCTCTTTGGAAAACAGCCCCAGAGAAAAGGGTTCAAGTATCTCCAGTGGTTTAGCAGACAGCACACCAGTTCAAGACATGTTATCTTTTAGCCTGGAGAAGAGGAGGCTCAGGGGAGAGGACCTCACCCTCTGCAACTCCCTGACAGGAGGTTGGAGTCAGGTGGGGGTTGGTCTCTTCTCCCAGGCAACCAGCAGCAGGACAAGAGGGCACAGACTCAAGCTCTGCCAGGGGAGGGTTAGGTTGGATATTAGGAAGAGATTTTTTACAGAGAGAGTGCTCAGGCATTGGAATGTGCTGCCCAGGGAGGTGGTGGATTCACCATCCCTGGAGGTTTTCAAGCTGAAACTGGATGTGGCACTTAGTGCCATGGTCTAATAACCACAGTAGGGTTGGACTTGATGATCTTTGAGGTCTCTTCCAAACAAGCTGATTCTATGATTCTATCATCTTCCCATAACAGGAAAGCAGTTCACTTCAGCCTGAAAACCTGAGCAGATTTTAATTTCACTGTTAAGAATCAGCAGCCTAATTAATACAATGACTTCTAACACTTACCTAACATTTTGATGCCTTTTCACATACAGACTGTGGAAGTTGTTGTCATGAATTTGCCTATTGTCATTAGTTTCCTTCAGTCGCTCAATGATTGCCAGCTTCATTTCCATAGAGATATGAGCTGGCAGGATGGATAAAAGCAAATTTTCCTAAAAGGAGAGTTGGGGGAAATAATTATGCAAAATTATTAACACAGCAAATTTAAAACTGCATAATTTTAGTGACTGCAAGAAGGCATAAAAAAAAAAATAAAAAAAGCCCAAACAAAAATGCCTTTATTCAAAGAGCTTTTCAGTAATTCATATCAGGTTTTCCAGAAGACACTTTTACATTTCTGTTCTCAAAGTTACTGATTTTACCATTACTAAGGATGTTGTATATTTTTTCTTTTGTGCCTTGTAACCTAGATGTGACATCTCTCTATAAGCATGAAACACACACACAGAAAAAAAAAATCAGTATGCAGTACTACAATTTCTGGATAAATTACATTTTATTTTGTTCACAAATCTCAGTGGTATGTTAGCACTGTCTGGTAAGACTCCTGTAAAAGCTTATATTCTGTAACTAAAAATCTATCCAGTGTTAAAAATTCTTGTAAATTCTCAAATGCTGGAAAAGCTGCAACAGCTTATATGAACAAGGAACCGATGTCAGTGAAGTCTTTTGAACTGAGTGAAAATACAAACTCCTCAGAACCCACATCATTGCTTGGCTGTTCAGGACACTGTTTTATACTGGATTTGATTTAAAAGCCCATTCTTCAAAGACAACCCTGGAAAGTTGCTGGGTAAAAGAGGAAGGCAAAAAGAGAATACTTTAACCCAGGAAGGACTCTACCACCCTTGAGATGGAGTCCCCACAGAAAAGGAAATGTTGCAGCTACAAGCAGGAACTTTTTAAGATGACATTGACCAGTTCGACACATTGTGTAACTAAGTCAAATCATGTCCCTTTGGGGCAAATCTTTGTCCCTTTTTCTGAATACCTGATGCAGTAGTGTATAGATGGCAGAAAGCTGCCAGGGATACTTAACCAGTGCCTGCCACCAAAAAGAAATACCTTGGAACCAGAGTGGGAAGAGATAGTCCTTCAGCATCAGATATTGGCCTACAGAAGGTATAGACAGCAGTTTAGTTTGAGACTGCCCCAGAAACAGAAACACCTCCTTCCTTTCATGTACCATTTCAGTGCTAGGAGAGCCAACCTTGGGGAACAAGTTAAACTGACAGCAGAGCCCCAGGGAATGTAACGGGACCATTAGAGGCTGACACACTATGCAGTTTTCAAGGAAGGAGTGAGGAACCCTGAACTGCAGCTCTCTTTTCACAGAGGAAAAAGTGGGTGGCAAAAAGGAGAGTTAAAATTGCATAACAAATTGCAACACAGATGAAAGGAAAGTCTTCAGCACATTTACACTTCAAACAAGCAATTCTTAAAAACCCAAACAAAACCACACAACAAAAACAAACCCAGAACCAAACGCCCATGGAAGTTACCACATTGCCCAAGAAATGAGAGCACACTGCCTGCAAAAGGTGATCAGATGCTTCCCTGGTTGCTTCGTGGGGAAATTCTGCCAGGACATTCATGCAGATTTGTCATCTCATCTCACAAGATTAGCATCAGAGAACAGACTGCACTAGCAGTGTGGCATTTTCTTCTTTTCAATTTGGTCAGGTCAGTCACTTTCCAGCCCTTTCCTTTTATCTCATAACTGGTGGGCAGAGAACATGGTACCCATCAGCCTTCTAGGGCTGCTGCTCTTAACCCTACCTACACCAGGGTAAAAGAGGAAAGGCTTCAGCTCTGATGTGTCTCTACAATCCTTCCTCAGTAAGAAATTCATGTTCCTTGCTTACTCTTTAAATACCACTGGAGATTCTGGAAATAAATGATGTTATTCTCAAATACTGTAATCTATTATATGATTATTTTTTTTCCTCCTTTAGGGTCCAATTTTCTCCTTGTAGCAGAAGAAAAACAGTTTGCAAGACAAAAAATAATATATGAACAAATAATACTCTAGAATTCAAACAAAAAAAAAAAAGTCAACTGAGGGAAGCATTTAACTAACTGCTGACGAACAAATAATACTCTAGAATTCAAACCAAAAAAAAAAAGTCAGCTGAGGGAAGCATTTAACTAACTGCTGAAACTGCCTTCCAAGGAATTTCAGGGCATTAAAGGCATGTTTTTTTACATTACCTTGGGCCAGTACCAGGAACTGTTGGTACTAGGAAAAAAATGAAGTGAATGGCAATTACATTCCTGTTACAAACACTGTGATTTTCATACAGACAAGCCCCAGAGCACAGTTTCCTCGCTTCAACTTCCTTCTTTTGTTAGAAATGGCACAACTTTTCTTTCTGACACTAGGTGGGTATCACAGAGGTTGGACCCAGCCTTTCAGCATGCATTAGTCACCAACCTTATCAAGCCACACAAACTTTGGGAATGAAAACAAGCAATTCATAACATGAATTAGCTCACTCACTTGTTGCCTCTTCTCAATCTTCAGCTTCATTCGGACCTGAATGCACTTCAGTGTGTATCTGTACAGATCCCACGAAGCAACTTGCATTTGGCGTTTGTGAAATGCACCCATCAAGTTACCACAGAGGAAAATGACAGCGTTGGCAAGCAGCTGCACAAGAAGAAAAAATATTTACCTACTGCAGGGAAGTCATTGATACTTCACTAATACACAGTTCCAGAAAAACAATCAATCCCAGACCACATTCCTTTTCCTCTCACCCCATCACGTAACAAATCAAAGTGCTGCAATTAGCCAGAATGTCCCTGGAAAACACAAGCTAACTTTCACAGTCACAGGCATTC
>NW_008669010.1:44596-62012 GCF_000695815.1 Acanthisitta chloris
ATGAAACAGAAAAATCTGCTGTATCATTTAACATTTATTTGCAGGCACCAATGTTTGATTTATGGAGAAACCAGTCGACAAACTCATGCATCAGCATGCTGTGGGGAGTCTGGCACACACCTGCATCAAAAGAGCTGGGGTGCTCCTTTGAACACACCCCATTAATAAGTGCTGGGAACCCTGAAAGACTCAGCAGCAATCCCTGCTGACACCCCAGGCCAGCAATGGCCCTTTTGATCCACCCTGTGGGCAGTGCCTGATGAAGTTAGATAGACCCACCTGAAACAGCACAGATTGGGAAGAATGATTGTGACAAAGCTTGTCATATTTTTAATAGCTTGGCTTAAAAATTAATATAATAATTTCCACTTGTCAGAAAACCAAAATGCATTATAGATTTCAAAATTTGCAAATTTTATGAAAAGCATTTTGGGCCCAAGCTCCAAATTCATGAAACATTCATGTGGAAGTTTGGAACTTTTCTAAACAGTTATGTCAATAACAAATGGCAACATGACTAGGGTATTTAATTACTTAACCAAGTGGTATTTTCTTACCTGATATAGAATGCATTCCTTTTTTTGCTGAGAAGTCATGCTTACCACAGTGCTCATAACAATAATATGGGAGAGAGCAGAAAGAACACTAATTATGACAGCACCTCTCATCCCAAAGGGTAGCATGGTATAAACTGTGAAGATTATGAAGAGAAAGAATGGCACCTTTGGAAAGAGCAAAAAAAAAAAATTAAAACACAACCTATACAAGTTATTAGGTGCCTTCCAAAAATCACTACAGAGAAAGGAGCAAAGTAACAGGATTCTTGCTCGTTTTCAGGCAGAACAATTAAATGTTGGTGTTTCAAAAGGACAGTTAAAACCATAAGGACAGTGGTAGCTCTACGAGTTTTGAGGGAATTAGCAGCTATAGATTCATAGATAAGACTGTTTAACATGACATATCACCTATAATTTTTTCAGCTGTCCTTGCCCTCATCCTGACTTTATCCATTACAGCTGCAGATGCACCTTGGATGCACTTTGTACTCACACATCAGGAACAGTGTGTTGCAAGGATAGCAATACTGAATAGAATCAGATTTCTCACCTTCTCCAAGTTTCTGTTCTAATTTTAACATCACCCAATCACATGTATTTGCTTACTCCGTGTTTGATAAAAACCAAAAATCCAACCAACACTTCCTGGTGCTGACACAAGAGAATAACCTTTATTGCCACTAACTACATATTTAGCTGCACAGATTTTACAAAATGCACAACAGGCCACTGACCTGCTAGGGATCAGTAGGAAGGCCTGTAAAGCTTCAATCCATATTTATAGATTTGTTACAATGGTTAGCATATATAGATGCAAAGTAACAACCCTGATCAGAGGAAAATATTGGAGTGTTTCTGGCTCAGCTCCTTCTCACCACTGCAACTCAATTTGTGCCATTTCAGACATGAGATTCCTTCAAGGAAGTCTCAAGGCCCAAATCTGCACTTAAATGTTTTGCCAGACTAGATAGTTTGACTGAGACAACAACAAACAAACAAGCAAATAAAAGTTTCCATTCAACAGAAATAATCTTTCCATGTTCATCTTTACTATTTGAGCTGGATTGGAAACAATTTTTCTGCCTTACTTACAACTCCTGGCACACAATGATCTGAATGCTGTGTGGCAGTTCTATAAGCACAGACAAGCAAAGGCCATACCTGCCTTTAAACAGTAGCTTTAATTAGTGATAAATTGATGACTTGAGGTGAAAGTCTGAAATTAATCTGCTCACTCCTAGTTTCCAATCTAAGGCATCCTCATATTTTAGACTTTAAAGCAATATGAATGAGTTATTACCACATGACAACACCATGAGACATTGGCTTGCAATACTGAAAGCAGCAAAACCAAATCTTGCTTTGCTATATAATTGTATTTGTAGTTAAGAACAGTAAATTTTGAGGATTTTCCTAAGGTAATAGCTACTTCCTTAAGCTAAAAAATACTGAACAGCAACTCTAAATGTACAGTGCTGGATCCAGGCCATAATGCAAATCAGATTCTGGTTGTTTAACTGATAATTTATATCTTTATTGAAATAAAGAGGGGAAAGGGAAGAGTCAGTAACACGAGATAAAAAGCCATTTTTTATTTAATTGAAAGCTATTCTGTTGCATTATGAGAGCTTAGGAGGAGTTTCCTACAGATTATGATATTTTTGGCATCATGAAATCTCCCATCTTCTGATCAGAGGTACTAAGCAATGAACTTTAGCCACACCCAGCTATGCCAGGATGTGTCATTAATCCTTATTGTTCACTTCACCTCTCCCACTGACTTAAAAACGTGTTCCCTAGGGCACACCCAGCTCTGGAGTCCTTTAGACATTTCTTGAACACCTCTTTGACCCATATAAGTTAACATAGCAAGTATTATTCATGAAAAAAAACTCTCAAAGGTGACTTCATGGTCATTAAGATATAGTAAAAACCTTAAATAAAAATGCAATTCAATTAGGACTTAAAGATGAAACTCCAACAGATTTATGCAGTTCTTGAATTTTCTCAGCTGAACTGTATTTTCACCATAATAAAGAAAACAAACTAACATTTACTGCAATAAATCAGTAAAACCAATACAGAAAACTGAACTTAAATCTCACTAAAGAACAAAAACAAAACGAAAACTATTATGTAGTTATGAAGTTCTAGGGGATAAAAAGCACACAAACATTTCTGTATACTGCCTGCCAGTTCTATGTGAGTACCTGAATAAACAAGATACACATACCTGTTCCCACAGCTGATAATCTTTTCCTCTTTCAAACAGAGACACATATCCTACAGTCAGGAAGCAAATCCAGATCATCACTCCAAATAACATCAGCCACCTTCGAAACACAGACTCGATACACAGCAGCAAGTACATGACTGCAAAGATGCCAAGGGCAGCACACACTGCAATAATGAAGGCAGGGTAAGAATATGCTTCCTGCAAAAGCAAAACAAAGTGGCACAGTTGGTCCAAATGTCCTTTTTAGAAAAATGAAAAAATGTGTCTATACTGTCCTGGAAACTGCTTGGATACCTTTAAAACATGCTGAGTTCCTAAGTAATCAAGTTGTGGCACTTTGATACTCACACACAGAGAGAGAATACAACAAATACTATTATAGATATTCAGTCTACCCCAGTTCCACCAATATTATTTTCCAAATTAGTGGTTTGGGGTTTGTCTTTCAAGCTAAAGTTCTAACTATACTATCCCTATAATGTAGATGTAGCCAAAGAATGCACTTAATGAGTTCAAGCTTGCTAGAAAGGAGTGTAACAACTCTTTTCCCAAGTTTTACAGGAGATGACAGTTGCAAATAGTGCTGCTGCTACTTTCCTTGTCTAAGAAACAAAAGCTAAAAGGGATACAAGTGCAACTGGTGAGATTAGATTTGTTACTATAGAGATTTAAGGACGCTTTATCATGAAGCACAGTGTGTGGAAAGCAGTGTTAGAAGGCAATGAAAAATTAGAACAGACACCTTATTACCTTGGTACAACATTATCTTTAAACCAACTCCCTTTTTACCAGCTGTCAGCTGGGCTGGCTTGAAGAACAACAGGGGTTTTTTACAGAAAACCTGATTATGTTACATAACAAAAAGTTCTTTAAGCTGCACCTTTCCTATGCCTATAGGATCTGTAGGATTCTTACTCTTTGTTAAGGAAACTAATATGTACAAATCCTTAAAAAAATAAATTAATCACTATAATATTTCACATATCTTAGATGACTCTAAGAAAACCCCATGAGAAATGCAGGACATTTTAACTTATCTTCTTGCTCCTTCTTGACCCTTTTACTACAGTTAGAATTTAATAGAGATTATGATTTGCTCATAACATACAGAAAGGAAAGAACAATTCTCATAGTAACTGTGCATGTGCCTAACACTATCTCCTCCAAAACACACATAGCATAACATGTACAACTACTTATTTCTTTCAGCACTACAACTTGGTTTACCATGCGGCTCAAAAAAATTATCAAGCCAAAAATGTTTTGCATGCTGTTCCAGTGACACCTCATCGTCTTTAAAAACACTGAACACAAAGAAAAAAGTATACTCACATCAGTAAGAAAAAAGATGATGATGAGAGTAGTCCAGAAGATGATGGCAATGAAGAGCAGCAGGAGCAGGAGGGGATGCTGCTGGCTGGTGTAGCGATACTTCTCGTAGAGTGGGTCTGATATCCTGCAGTCATCGTTTTCGTTGAAGAAATATTTACCTTTAGCTGGCATTTTCTCCCAGATGGGTTGCTATTCCTCTCAGTTCCCAGTGCACACAATAAGACACAGCTGAAGCTACTGCTTCAAAGAGGAGTTCTGTCTTTTCACTGCTGCCTCTGTGATCTTCAGGCACACCGAGTAACCCACGTGCTCCGATTTTACTTCTCATGAGCATTAACTTCAGGTTTCCAATGCAATCAAAAGCAAGAATCAGCCTCCCCAAAACCACAGGCAATTCATCATCAGCTCTATGCATGAACCTCCAGATCAGCTTGTATTTGTGCAGATAGGAGCAATTGGCATGAGGGTTTTGGAATTGTTATTTTGCAAGTCTTTACCTCCTTTCCATACGCTTGGAGCTCACTTCTTGGGATGAACTCTGCAGAGAGACAGTATGAGTAAATTAATGTGTCCAATTAAGTGCACACAGTATTCCCCAAGGGGGGGGAAATATAATTCATTCCTTAAACTTTCTATCTGCATGCTCTAACCAGCAAGAGCAGTTTCTTGGGGTGGGAGCCCCAGAGCCTCATGTGTGGGCAGGGCTTGGGCAGCACTTGCCAGTGCTGCTCTGTGCACCCCAACTGTGCCTTTCTCTGGCAACTGAAACATTTTTGCATGAAAAATGTGCTATGTGTACTTCCTTTCTTTTCCCTTTTGAGCAAATGACATAGTTTCCACAAGCACATTGTCTAACTGAATGCTCACAACTCTTTGAAGTTGTGCACGCCTGCGTGAGTTTATATGTATGAAATCTTTGCATTCTTCCTCAAAACATGCATCTTAAAAATAAAGAAACCCTTTTTTTGTATTCCTTTCACACCTTAATCAAGGCATAGAAAATGAGAAAAGAATACAGCTGTCCAAGCAAAAATTTATTAAACATTTTTTAAAGGCTACTTAGCATCAAGTTCTATATATTTCATTCTACTCAAAACAATAGAGTTTCCAAGGCAATACATGTGTTCTGTTAACAATGAGCATTAAGGAATGAGCTGGTTAATTACTAATGACCAATGTTCTTCAAATAGATTCATAAACATAGTTAGCTCAATGCCAAAAGCCATTAAAAAAAAAAGACAGGGGGATGTGATAGAGGGAAGAATGAAAAACAGGATCTCTGAAGAAGTGTTATTAAAACTTGATAACAGGACCACAGCTTCTGTGCCACTTGACTGCTGTCACCATGGTGCCCAAGGCCATTGCTCCAGGGAGAAAGAACACACTAAAATCCTTTTTCTTTTTGTTTTTTCTCCATAAAAGCCAAATCTTAGCCAGTTCCTTTCAAAAGACAAAATGCTTACCCACACACGTGTTTTGGCTGCATTCACACTGCAAGCAGGAGAAAGTTTCAGAAATCATACTGAGTGAATTCACCTCTACGAACGGAGCCAAACACTAGCACACTGGCCAGTTATTAATGCCCAGGCAGGCAAAACCAGACACATCAAGAGTGAGACTGGGGAAGTAAAAAGTGAACTCCTGCAAAATGGGCAACCACAACTTCTTACCCCAAAAGAGAAAAGACCATATTGCATCACTTTTACTCAGTAACACCCAGAATAAACTAACATAAGCATTAAAAAGAGATAAAATGAAGATCTCTTTCAATATAACTTTCTCATGTATAGTTCAGAGATTCACAGAATCAACCAGGTTGGAAACGACCTCCAAGATCATCAAGTCCAACCCTACTGTGGTCACTAGACCATGGCACTAAGTGCCACATCCAGTCTCAGCTTGAAAACCTCCAGGTTGTGCAGACAGCCAGTGATGGGTCCTTTCTCCCCTCTCTTGGTAGAATTATTCTCACCTGCTAGCAACCAAGTTAATGCCTTTCCAAATGAAATCCAAGTATGTTGCTGTTCTGCTTTGAATTTCAGAGCTACTGATCTATTCATGAACGAACACATCCACAGGAACCACCTGGATAATTTTTCAAGTATTTCTTCACTTAGTTCACTTGCCAAGAGCTCAGGTCTTGATCACCTAGAGCTGTCTGGTTACCAAAGAGAAGTCTCAACCTGAAATATTAAAGCAAACTCTAATAGCAAGAACCAAGTGAATTGATATAAATTGCCTTATTCCTCTCAATAACTGGTGCAAGCAGAACCAGTTTTTCCATCTTTAACTACTACAGAACCAAAACCAGATGGTACACTTCTGATTTCCATTCCATCTTTTGTTTCACACAAATAACAACAGTGTTTCTGAAATTACTTTAGCAATTTCCATGACAAGAATGATTGCTGACTGTAATTACCCATTAGCAGATATTAAAAGGGAATCAGGAATCTATAAACATCCAGTAGAATAATTGAAGGAGATTAGTAGATGAATTATGAATCTTGGGCAAAAATAATCTCCAGTCTAGTGGACTCCACAACTAATTCAGTCTAGGAAATGAACTTTAGCAATCCAAACGTGCACCACAGGAAATACCATTCATGTTAAAGACAACACTTCTTCCTTTTAGACTCTCCTTTTAAACGCTAGCCTGCAGTCACCTTAGCTTTTTCTACTCACACAAAAATATTAAACAGAGAACAGGTGTGCTTTCCATGATCTTCTAGCAGTGCTAGGTTTCTTTACAAAGGTTGAACCTTTTTTTAATATGTATTTTGAGGGTTTTCATCTGAAATTTCATCTTCCTTAATTGTATTTAATTTCTGAAGATCTCCTTCTGCAATACAGAAAAATCTGACTTCTATTTGCTTGCTATTTTCTTACAAAAAGTGAGCATACCCACATCAACATCATCACTCAGAACTATATTTACATTAAGAAGCCAAATCAATGCAAACAGTAGTCTGTAATTGGAAAAACAAACTAAATAGGAGAAATCCAGAAATCCCACAGTCAGAGCAATCAGCTACACCATATCACCTAGGCTTTGCCCTTGAACACTGAGAGCCACAGCAATGATAGTGCTAAATATACTGCAAAGAAACCATTGAAACCATTGAAACTGAATGTTTTTTATTCATATTCTTCTTTCAGTAGTTTGCTCTCTCTCATAACACTTGTTCTACAACAGCCTTTAAAGTAGGAATAAATAACAGGCTGTTTAATACAAAAACAGTTTTACAGTTTCTTGTAGAAATGCTCACTTCTCTATCAGGGTGGTGGAATGCAACAGCTAGCAGATGTATAGATGAGCTCCAGAGCTGGCCCAGGGTTTGGAAAGGAAAAGCAAACCACAAGTAGGTAAGGAAGGGCAGCAATGAGCTGTTAAACTGATTCATTACTTCTCACAGTCTAAGAAAAAGAATACCAAGAATAGCACTTCTGAAGCTGGGGAAGAGGGTGCATGTGTGTGTGGGGTTGTTGCTCATTTTAAAACATCACTATTATTACAGAGGAGGATTGAGGGAAAAGATTACAGCTACAGAAAAAAATCTCTGTGCTACTGATCCAGGCAGGACAGAGAAATGGTGACAGAAGGTGGCTCAGAAAACTGGTTTGTTATTTAAGATTAGCTCACAAACTAAGTTAGTAAAAAAAGAAGAATCCATATAACCAGATTGATGCGAGTGAATTACATAGGAGGACTTACTACTGTTCTAAGATAGTTTTCAGTGTGAAAACACATGATGGGTCAACCAACAAACCTATTAAGACTTCTAATTAACTGCTGGGTCTGGCTCAGCAGGGTGGGGGAGGAAGCAGTGCTCTTATAATACTGGTTTTCATAAGCAGCAAACTCCAGGGTGTAAAAAGATCCATCACACCAGAAGGGAATGGAACTGTGCTTTGCATCTTTCAAAATCCAAGGTGTGTGATTATTTCTTGACTCCCTGTCACATCTTACAGATAGATTTTTCCGACTTCAGCTGCTTTAAAATTGAACGTAGCACCACAAAAGTCAATATTCCACTTACACTTTCAGTTTTCAGTGACCTATTTAAAATTCATGTCTTTGAACACTGTGTCCTCACAAGTCAGGATAACTTTCCATTGTGCAATTTCAGTCGAATTATATCAAAAGCAGAGTGCTTGTGCACTTATTTAAAGTCATAAACCCCACAATATTAAGCTATATAAACTGCAGGAAAAAAAAACTCTGAAACACAAGACATTAAATTTGAGCAGTATGAGGAAAAATAGACCTTTCAGCTAGGACAGGAATGGGGATGGAGTCTCTGTGTGTGCAAGCCTCAGTAATTTCTACTAGAATATGCCCAATTTTCACAGAAAATAAAACTCCTGATATTTTCAGATCTGTTTTATAAAGGAAAAAATGTATTACACAAAGTAATACTCAGCCTATTTTGAAGTTAGCATCAAGAAAAAAATTCAAGAAAGGTATGTTAGAACTGTCAAGTTTTTTTTCAGGCATTACCTCGTTTAGGTTACCGAATTACAGCATATAGCAAACAAAAGTGCTCAGGTTGATACACTTTCTAATATCAATACAATTAATTACATTGAGAATGAAATATCTCTCATTTGTACTGCAATATTTTGAATATACCTCAGCTTTTCCACTTCAGTAAAACAGTCAAGAAGCACAGACTGTTCCTGTGACAGTCAGTGCTAGGATGTAACTGGACACTTCTAACTAGGACTAGGTACACCAACAGAGGTGCAAAAAGTACAAAAAATAAATCACTGTGAACAGGAGCGTAATGGGCATCATACATTGTGCTCATTTTTCCCTGTCTCATCTGGTTATTTAGGGGGAATGTTAGAGTTCAACACAGAAATGTCTTTCCCACCTCTAGGGCAAACAGTGTATTTGCACAGAACAGGTGCAATCATAATATGGCACAGGATAAGGGCCATGCTGTGGGTGGGAACAAGATAAAACCTGTCCAGAGTAAGATAAGAAATCACTTGCTACTTCGGTTGAGTTCAACTAAAACCAGTGAAACAGAGCAAGAGGCTCCTCTCCCTCCCCTATCTATAATACTTCCATGAAGTGAACAGAAATACATACAGCCATCTGACAGCAACAACAACAACTTTGGTTTCTTTGACTTTTTTTTTTTGTCCCAGTCTCTAATTTTTACACAACCAAGTTGGGGTTTTTTTGCCAAACATGATAACCAAAAGCAAGAATAAACCATCATGTAAGAACAACTTCATTTGTGTCTGATGCCAAAGGCCAAAATGAATGTTTCTATCTGAATTTCTTTCTACTATTCCCAAACCAATCAGATCCACTGGCAATGTCTCTTTGGAAATAAACCTCAGCCCAAGGCCAAGAGATGCCCAACAGAAAGAACACGATTGTGCATCAGTACTGCAGGGTGGAATTGCAGTACAAATATTTTTGTTAATGTATAAAATCCCCTTTATGAAAGCAAAACCTTCATACTACTTATGAAACAAGGGGGAGGGTAAGGAGACAGATAAAATGCAATCTCCCTTTTACTTAACAACTAGTACTTCAAAAGTCCTATCAAGTACATGTTTTAAAAATCTTATTTCTATATCCTACTTATTACAGGGGAATTTTAATGTTCCCCAAACTTAGCCCTGCAACATTGGTTACGCCACCACATCCGTACTTCACAGCCAAAAAGACTAAAACTAACACTTGCAGTAAGGAAGTTCCCTCCCTTAGAGGCGAAATATTAAAAACACCACCAAGGAGACAACCATTTCTAATAGAAGCATTGTTTCTCCAGTCATACCCTACCTCAGCACACAGCAGCAGTCAAACACACACAATTCTTAGTTTGGGAAAGGTCCTTTGTAGACTCATTCTAAAATAGAGCAATGATAATGGACTGCAAATCTACGAAATCTTGTATTTTCAGTCTCACCAGAGCGCAACACAGTAGAAAATTGTTAGATGTGTATATATTTTTATTTTTTTCACTGATCCAGATGACATGAGCCAAGCATTCATGACCCTCTTGGATCACACAGAGAGGGAGCCATGAAGAAGCAGTGAGAGCTTTCCAGTGACAGCCAACACACCTCATGGGATGTTTTCTTCCACTATAAGTTCTGATTGCCGACTAAGATAATAGAATGTCTGAACACAGATCTAATCTCTATCACTCTTCTTGTTTCAGCTTATCTTTCAGCTTCCCATTTTCAAAGCTCTGTTTGACAGCCAGCCCAACTGCTCCCAGTTCCAACAGGCTACTGGAAACCTGCACCATGTAAAGCCTTGACTCACCAGAGGAAGCATGAGCTCTGTCTTGGCACAGCCAAAATGAAGCAGACACTTTTCAATTAAACCCTCCTTAAGCAGTTTTATCCTTTGGACTTGCTGATACTAAGTCTGGCTAACTAGTATTAAAGCAGAACTAGTTAATTCCCAACCTGAAATAATACGACAGACAGCAAATATTCAGGATATGGCAAAAGTCATATCCTGTCATATTTTTTTTCTAAAAAGCTATGCAGTTACTGCCTCAGAGCAGCATGAAATCCACAGAAGAAGCTTCCAAAATTTTTCTAAGAAGCTATACAGTTACTGCCTCAGAGCATCATGAAATCCACAGAAGAAGCTTCCAAAATAGTGACATATGCACCACTGAAGGTCACCACTGGTCAGTACCTAACCAATCCCCAGGGCTGGGCATTAAACCACGACAGCAGCAATTGAGAAAGCACTTTTTACCTGGACTGGAATGCTGAGCTGTGCATAACAGATTACTACAGGCTTTTATGGACCTAAATCTTACTGAGTCATGATAAACATATGCTTGTTGCTTGCTTACCATTACAGGCCACAGGATTCATTGGCAAAAGTTGTATTTCTCCACTCCACTATGATCTGTTCGGTCATTTTGAAATTCCTGCAGTGCAACTCACTCAGGTATAATCCTTGACACTAAATCTTTTGATGTATCACACACAGGAACCTGAAACAAGACAGGGAATCTTTACTCCAACGACCACTGTAGGCATTAACAATGCTTCTCTTTCTTCCCCTCATAGCTCAAGGAAGAAAAATCTACTCAATCACCATCTCTATGTATGATGAACCTTTACCCAGACAATCAATAGAAGGAAAATTATGTAACTATACTGTGGCACACTGCAGTATGAATGCAGCTTGATGGAGACACCAAATGAGAGATGGAAATATCTGAGAAGGCTGAAGACTGACTAGAGGCATCACCTATGCTAACTGCTCCCAATGCTTTTCAAGCAAGGCCTGTGTGACAGCAAAGGACACTGCTAAAAATAGGATGAGAATGTTTTGCTAACTTTCACAGCATTATAGGTAACAAAAGCCTTTAGTTTTTCATTAAGTTTTATTACACATAAGATCAAATACCAGCAATTAAAAAAACCAATGTATAATCCAAAACAGCATCAAATATTGCTGATCAGAAAATACAACAATATGGCAAGAAAACCAGCTCAAAAAAACCAAACAAAACCTACATATTAAGGTATTAAGGATGAGTTCCTGGTAAGCATGAGAGGTCCCTCCTGTTCCTCTGAAATGGACCAGTGTCATCTGGAGAGCAACACTGGGCAGCAGTTTACTGGTATTCAGTTGGGGAAATGAGGAGAATGCCCAAAGAGTTGGAGTATTTCATAAAAATCATCCCAGCATCAATGTTTATGAAAGTGCTTAATTGTAGTATGTCATACAATATACCTAGTTGGTCTTTAGAGAATTAATGTACAGATTATACCAAATCCACAAAGTTTCACTGACTTTTAAATCCTATTTTTAAAAGATGTGCCTAAACCCAGAATTTTGGCCAGAGCCCTTCATAAACAGTTGTATGCAAGATTCCCTTTAGTTACAGGGGGATGAAGCTGCTTCTCCCCTCCAAGTGTTGTCCAGATGAGGTGTGGGGACAGTGCCCTTCCTATCCACAGACATTATGAACAAAGATAACACACAAACACTTCACATCAAAATGTACAGGGAGGGAGTTAAAAAAACCCAAAAGCTTTTGTCTGTATTTGTAACTGAAGCTCCTCAGAGGCACAGAGACCAGCCTGCTGATAAGAGCAAGTTTCCTGCAGTAAAGTGATACACAGAGTAAGTACTTTGAGCCATTTTTTGATCTGAAAGTCAGACGAGCCTCTCTGCATTCAACACTAACCACAGGCGCCTATTTCCCTAGCAACAGCTTTGCAGGCCACTTTCCTTCTGACTGGGGAGCATTTAACCAGTCCCATTATCAGCCCTGCACCTTGCTGCTCCAGCAGCACTTGCTTTTCACACCTCCCAAATTGTTATTTGTGTAGTATTGAGCTGGTGGATCAATGCTGCACCTGCAGCACAGATTTGCTTTATCGTGTTTTGGGGTTTTTTTTTTTGTTTTTTTTTTTTTAACTATTTGAACTTTATCAAGCTCAGACTGCTCAAAGGTGAAAAAAAACCCCTACAGTATTAAATAAAGGTCTTCCTCCTCAATAACACCTCTATTACTATTTCCAGATGTTTCCTTTATGTTTGGAATATTAGAGCTCACAGAACAAGACAACAGTTCTTGATTAATTTAGGGAGACTTAATTAGCTTCAAGAAACACAAATTTCACATAAGAAACTTCAGAACAGAAGGACTGACAGACTTGTCATACTTCACCAAGTTTAACACTTGTTTAGAGCAATGACTTGGTTGATTCTTCCCAGTTTTATTCAAGACAGTCACCAGCATATTAAATCACCTTTGAGCTAAGAAGTGAAATATTTTACAGAAAATCTCTTATCATTTTTACTGACTTCACTAATAATTATTCTGCACTGAAACACTGACATTCACTTCAAGTATTGCTGGGTAAAATACTGTGGCATAATGTGCATCCACCACTGGTTTGGTGCCTATTTTATAGCTAATCTATAAAAACCACATTTTATTACAATAATTTTAACAGAACAAAAGTATTTTAAAAGAAAATTGTGATTTTTATTATTAACATCCTGTGCTACACTTCAAATGCATCTCAACCAGCAGATCCTTAAGATGCTGTTTTATAACACTACTGAAGTTATTTCCCCCTCAGCTACAGACAGTTCATATTTAAGGACTCTCAACAATTTTCTGAAATGTTTAAAATATATTTCAGGCTATCTTTTTTTAGATAAGTTCTAACTTATAAAGAAAACTAAAACTATTATACTGATATGCTTCTTTCTACTTTGCAGCCTGCCTAACCCTTGCAGATCTGCTGAAGATCACTTCCATCTTACACCATAAGATAAGGAAATAGGAATTGAACTGATGACTAGCTGAATGTTTATTTTGCTCAGAAGCATCCCAGACAGACATTTATATGGCACAAACTATATAAATGCTCAAGAACAAAAAAAAGAAAGTCAGAGCAAAGCAAACAATGCTAGATAAAACTGACACTACTTCCTCTCCCACACTACCATCGAAATTACATTGAAAAACCACAAGAAGAGTCAAGAGTGCATTGATTTCTCCCATAAAAGGGAGTTTTAAATTCCTAAACTACAACATGAAGGAGCATGCTGATTGTACATGGCAGAACTCACTGAACCACCTTCAGTTGCCTTCTTCATTTTACGTATTTCTGCATTTGAACTTGGCTACCACTGTCCAATAACTCCCATGAAATGACTTGTTTCTGGTCTCCTGAAAGTAATATTTCATGCAGGAACTACTTCTGGAATGCTGAAAGTCTGAAGTAAGAACACACACATGCAGAGTCAATCTTAAAAGTACTGCTAAGAGGGTTTCCAAGTGTTTCTGGTACAATACTTCTTGCTCTGACAGGTCTGAAGGTTATGCAGAGTGGTTTTCGTTTCAGTAATTAGAGTTTTTCTACCTGGTACAAGAAGTTAATTAAGAACTTTGGGAACAGCAGTTCAAATTTTAAATACTTCACATCTAAGATCACAATTTTTTTTTTAAATAAGCAAATGAGACAATAGAAACATCATTACTATAAGGTAATACCATGGTTTCCACTCCTGCAGCTGCAACTCTCCAGCTTCAGTGGAAGCTATTTGGCAAAACTCTCTCTCTCAGAACATTCATACTGCCTTCAATTTTACAAGTGTAACTTCAGAGGGTTGATGACAGGAATTTACACCAAAACTAGCCTGAGTGAAAAGCACCACAAAGTTGAATCCCTACAGGATCAACCAAAGGAGAGAAAATGTGCCAAACTAATAATGCAGCATCAATGAATCACCTATAAACAGATCAAATGGCATAATGAGATAAAAAAAGTTTTAAGTGACAAAAATTCAGAAATTACAATCTAGGAATTAACTTTGCAAAACTGAGAAAAAGCAACATCCTCTAATGAAAATGTAATTGAACTGTACAACATCCATAAATCCCTGACTTTATCTTCAGATGTTGAGGGAGGAAACAAGTTTTCATGAACATTGTACCCCAACAAAATACAAACTACTAATGGACTTAAGCCACAACTCTGATCTGACCTGCTGGTAGTTTCCCAAAAGATAACCCATGATTCAAAGACCTGACATTCTCCATAGAAAGCCAAGGAGAAATCCAGCAGTTATACACAAGGTGCTCAGCCAAAACCTATGAAGCCCTTGGGAGCAGATCTGGGAACAGAACCCAGACTTGGGTCAGATCTTACCTGATAGATCAGGGAACTCCTGTAGAAGCACAAATCAAGCATTTAATTAGTGTCAGCTATTTCCCCACTTTTCAAAATTCTGATTACTTTTAACTCCCACTGCAGTTGTTCAGCACAGTTTAAGTGCAGGCCTGAGAGCCAAATGTTGCCAAAAACCCAAGAACTTTATTTCAATAACCACATCCTGTGGTTAAAGCATAATAAATTCCAGTTATTTTTCCCTGCCTGTAATCCCATCTTTCCATCCTCTCAAAACCTTCTGAAGCCCTTAGCCCCTGTATGAGAAGGGCAAGTACTATGGCTAAAGCAAAGAATTCAAATCCATTTTCTAGCTTTTGGCCCTCCCATGGATTTTCTGCTGGCTGGCTTTGAGTGTGGTATCCCCTTTTTTCTCTCCCAAAGGAGCTGACCTAATACCAACATCCACCCACAAAAGGTGCCAACAAAATAAACAACTACTCACAAGATGTTTTTGGAATACAGTAGTCCTAAGTTTATATGACACAAATAATTTTGGACTATAACAATTCATTGCAGTAAACATATTTGCTGGCACTTTCATCTTTAATCTCATACTTCCAGAAACTGGTATAATTCCTGGAGGAGAATGTCTGTTCAGCTGTGGCAGGAAGCACAATGCTGGGCTTTAAATACCACATAAAATAATAATTAAGTTATTGTGTAATAGCATTATATTTTTAAAAATAAATATCTAATTAAATAAGAATGCACGATGTTAAGGACAGCAGAATGTCCTTTAGCTCCCACTGACAGACCTGGTGGTTACACAAACAACACAGCAAATCAGTGCTGGAAATCCAGTTACAGAAACAGGGGGGATCCTTCATTTAATGCCAAATTTTCAGCAGCAAATGAAACCAGTATCTCTGAGCAAGACAGAACAGTGGATGAAATCATGAAGTTCCTTTCACATGGTTGTTACACCACCACTGCTGGTTGAGATAGGGTTCAAGCTGAGACATGCAACATTGCCACCACTTCTTATTGCTAACACACATCTCCCTGAGCAGCAAAACCCATGTGTGAGGTGAGAGGTGTCACTGCCAGGGATGTGTTTGGGTACAAACACCTACTACAGCCAACACACATTGATTCATAAACCACCATTCTCCCTACACACAGAGCTGAATGAACAGAAAGCTAGAGAGAAAAGTTGCTGTTCATTTTAAAGGACTAAACCCACAGGTCGTGGCTATGGCTCTGCAACACTTGTGTCTCCAGGAATATTTGCTCAACAAGATTCTCCTCCTCTTCCCTCTTCCTCCCACCACCTGCTCCTATCTTGTTGCCACACCATTCTTTGCATACATGCATGTCACTGTTTCTAGGCCTACCTATGGTCAGATCAGCTCAAAAAAGGACCATTTTTCTCCCCCAGGTTTTCTTCTTGCCCAAGAGGCAAACGGGGCCAGTGACTGTGTGCAGCAGCCTCAGGGGCAGCAGAGCCAGCAGAGCTGAGAGCAGAGGCAGAACAAGGAGGTGATGGCAGGAAAATGCTCCTTAACTTGAAAATGCTGTAGCCATCATGGGGAGAAACTGTGCTCCTACACACACCCTGAGACAAGGGACAGTCTGGACTGATGCTAGGCAAGAGTCAGCAACAAAAGAGATCAACTTTTTGGGGGTCAAAGAGCCTTCTCAATGCCTTTGCTAAGCAAGTAGTTCAGGTGGTCTGTAATACTCTATTTCAACATCTGATGAAGGTCATTAACCGTTTAATTACGCCCAGACCTGTGGGAAATATTCAAGAATGTAAAGAACAGGGACCAATAAATGTCTGCAACACTCACCCCACTCAGTCTGGCTCACCCCATCTGTGAAAAATGAAGCTGTGAATGAGGAGACCCAAGATGTTTCCCCCCAGACTAGGGAGGAGAGTGGTAATTGCATGGTTTTTCTAGATGAGCAGTGTCAAGGATTTAGGCTCTGAGTCAGTACTGAGCCAGTCAATGCCCCGCGGTGGCCCCTGGGGCTCTGTGCTATTAGAAGTGATGACTTTCACAACAGGCTGTTGAGCAGGATCCAAGCAGACTTATGCTTATTAAAAAAAGAACTGCTACTTTATTTTTCAGTAAGAGCAAGAACACACTGCCAGTGCTTTGGGCAACTTCCAGCAGCCAAATTACTGTTAATGTCCAGAACGTTTTCCACTTTTGTCTGGGAGCCTCCAAGAGGAGTAAATAAAACCTCATGTACTCTTACTTCTATCAACATTTCGCAGAAAGAAAGAGCCAGAAGTCAGTCAGACTTGCTAGAATCACCCTGTCAGCACTCCTCACATGTTTTGCCTGCCAGGTTTATGCTTCCACCACTAAATCACACTTTTTGCTGCCTGAAAACCCAGTCATTTCATCTGGAGAAAAAGAAAAGTTCTCTTTCCTTCCAACTTACAATTGTTGCATGACAAGATGTACACCAAAGGGGATCTGTATCCAAGGGCAGGAAATAGGGGAGGAATAATTAAGGGAGTTTGCAAATAAAAAGAACTATTTGAAAAGCTTGGCTCATGCTTTTAGTCAAAAAGGAGCTAAGCACACAAACTGAAAAAATATCATTTTGTGAGAATTTTGCAGCTCATCATATATATTTTACATATATT
>NW_008669011.1:0-2058 GCF_000695815.1 Acanthisitta chloris
GCAGTTAAGCAAGATCTGTACAGATTAGCTTTGATAGTGTATCCAAATCCAAAGGTAACCTGACCAGATTTTGATTTGTACCCACTTTTAATTCTGAAACAATTAGTTACAGCCCAACTAGAGGCTTGAGAGCATTTTCATGAGAAACAAGAATTTAACATAAATCCACATAACCAAGGAAATTCAGAATTGAAGCTGTCAATTCTTAGGCCCAATAGAACACATAAAGGGGCTTGTTAATGCTGAACTAATTGGCATTCTTGGCTTGACAGTCTCAGCAGAGAGACCAAGGAGTGAATAAGCGTGGAGACTAAACTACCCTCTTGCTCACAGGTGGTCCCTCTAGGTTAGGACTAAAGCACATTTGGAGATGAAGAAACGAAGAGAAAAACGTACACCAAAGGTACTGTTTAATTCACGAACAAGAGATTGTAGCCTACACTGAAGGCGATGCGACCAATTCTTAACCAATGGCTATTCTTGCAGTATCAATTAGCCTGTAAATAAGCAAAGATTTCGATTGCCTTTTAGCAATAGTTTATATTTCTTAATTAAGGGGAGAGGCTGATACCCTCCAGTCACCTCCATCGCCATGTTAACTTCTATGAAAACGTATGAAAAATCCTTCCATGACAAACACTGTACTCTGCAAACTGACCAACATGAGCACGGTATTTTCAGACATGCTCTCAGGGGCAGAACTTCACCTCTACCTCCTTGAGGCTGTTAAGTACAGGCCAGGGAGTTAGCATACCTACAGTCCTGTGATGCACACAACAGCTCACCCTCTAGATTCCTTCTAAAAGTAAGTATTTCTCTGGCAATCACTGGGAGGTAAAGATCTCAGTTTGTATCGTGCTTGAGCCCCTATCTAAAGATGTGTCTGTAGTACTCAATGAGCTTCACAAGGTTATTCATGTATTGTTACTTCTGGAAGGGAGAAATAAAGGAGTAACAATACGTTTACTTCATATTGCTTCGTGCTGAGCAATTCTCCATAGAACACTGTAAAAATCTCCTGTCTGAAACTGCTGGATTTAAAAAGAGAGATATTGAAAATAAGAGGCACAATATATTAACACTGAGGGTAATTAATCACTGGAGCAAATCACTGAGGGCCATAGTAGATTCTCTTTCAGTGGGAATCCTTAAATCAATATTGAATAGCTTTTTAAAAGGTATGTTCTAGCTCAGCTGCAAGTTACAGGGTTCAGTGCAGAAACTGCATGATGAAATTCAATGACCTATGTAATACAGGAAGCTAAACCAAAATATTGGCATGCAGATTTCTAAACTTTAAATGCATTAATTTATTAGCTTTAGACCACATGGGAAAAAAAAGGATATATCTAAAAGAAAAACAAAACTTTAGACCACACGGGGAAAATAAAAGGATATATCTAAAAGAAAAACAAAAAAATAGTTTGGGATAGAATGACCCATATTAACAGAGCAGTTCTGCAGCTGATGCAATATCAATGGGAAAATCTTGAACCCATACATCTTAAAAGTGACTACTTAAAAATGATACATTCATAACTCTCCAGAATTTTTCACTTGCCAGATTTTCCTTCCTTGGCTGAAGGGTTCTCAGTGCAGTACTCAGTGCTCCCAGGGACTCTTTAGCCCCAGTGCTGTTTTGAGCAACTTCAGGGCTGCCCTGGATTGTGCTGGGTTGCAATCATGCTCTGTAGCTGTTGTACCAGCTGATGAATAGTCAGCCCACAACATTTTCCACAGACCTCTACACTTGTCCCTTTGGCAGTCCCCAAAGCATGTTCCCTAAAAAAGGGTGGAGAGACAGAGGAGAAGGTCAAGAGTAGAAAATAGTGTGATCCGAATCACATCTTATTGCAGCCAAAATAATGTATCTAAAATAAATTGTTTCATTCTTATTAGCAATAGACTCAAAAAAGATAAAGACAGGATCTTCTTACAGGACAGGATCCCTCTTACAAATGAGTAGAATTTCAAAGAAATTATTTCACTGTGACACAGACATCAACACAATCTCTCTTGTGGAAAGTAGACTAAAACATTTGCAGTTCTTTCGGAAGA
>NW_008669011.1:2075-16419 GCF_000695815.1 Acanthisitta chloris
GAAAAGCAATTCTAATTCATTGAGACACAAACACCAATTCTCATGGTGTTATTTTAGAATTATGATCATAATTTTCATAGCTTTTCTGGCCTTTCAGTGATCAATCTACAACAAAGTGATAAACAAACTGAATCCTGCAGTATTAAAAATTAAAGGTCACAGGTTTGGCCATCAACATCACTTACACTTTCTATACTTGTTCAATATAAGAAAGGAGACCTGGTGTTCAGTTGTCCAACATGCTAGCTGTATATGTCCGCCTGGCAAAAGCATTTGGAGTAGAATTTCTAATTAAATTTGAGAATTTTATAGCGCTTTTAAGAATCTAAGCAAACTGTATAGTCTAGTTATCAGCTGTCCATTAAACTCTAAATGCCTAGCAGCTTGTCCATTACTGTTTTGTTGTCCTGAAATTCTGAGTAAGTCTTCTAATAATGGAAGAGTTATTAGAGACAGAACATAAATGGTTCAAAATTAATCTTTACACAGCCTCATCAAATGGGACTGTTTGTACTCAACAATCTATATGGATAGTTTTTCAGACTCAAGATCCAAACTTTCTAATAAAAGATTTTCTGGTTTACAGTTTCTGACTGTTATGCATATGAATACAATACAAAGCTTTTCATAATTTTACCCCATGAGTAACAATTTTATCCAAAACTTTTTTTTTTTTGCTGAAGAAAAAATGATAATATAGTAATATATGTTAGTGTTGCATTCATTCCACTTCTTCTTTGTACTACACATCAAGCCAAATTCCACTTCCACTGTCCATGGAAGATAAAGAGTTTAATAATTTCAGGAATACCTTGGCTGATGCACACTCATTTCAGCTGAAAGCACCATATGGGATCTGATGAAAGAAATGTAGCCTGCTAACTCTTGGAACCATGTTGTCCTACCTTAACAGATATGTGCCAAGTACCCTTTGATGCATTTTTTGGGATTTCCCTCATTCCTCACACTGCTTACAAAAGTTAAGGGTATTCCACATTTACTAAGAAATGGTGCAAACAGAAAATAAAAAATTTAGCAAAAGAAACCAGATGCATAGTGAGTCTCCAGCTGAAACCACAATCTAAGTGTTCTTATATCATCCAGCATGGCTAGAGATAATAACAGTCTTTTCACATTCAGCCACCAATTGGAACCTCAACAGAATCATGATGACATGAAAACCCAAAAGTAGATTATGAACAGTGTGAAGAAGTTATCTCTTTTAATTAATTTAAAATTCAGTGGCCATTAAATCTGAGGAGCTGTCTCTCTGAGAATCTAAGGAGCCAAACAGATTGCTCCTTTAATACTCCCTGAAATATCTTCCTAGATATCAGTCTTACTCCTGAGAAGACCAACTGGTCAACAGGCAATGCACACCCAGCAGCAGTAGAAACAGCAAAGCAGATCCATTTTCAGCTACTCAGTAAATCAAATTATAAACCAGTGGAAATGGGGACTGCTTACTGCTATTGTCCTTGCCTGAGCAGAGATATGAGGATGTTCTGCATTTTTAACAATGCACACAAAGAAATGGCTCAAGTGCTAGTTATTGCTTATGGGCAAAAATGGGACATATTTAAGATTTTTCTGCAGATGAACGCAGAGGAGGCCAAGAAAAATATAATATAGCCCTACAGATGCATAGTAAGTAATTCTTTTTCCCATATTGCAGTATCATATGCGAGGGAACACATTTGCTCCAGGATTGCCAGTTCACAGAAGGATCAATGCACAGACAGGTTTGTAGAACCCCGTGTGAACCGACAGAGCTTTCCAAATTCAGGGCAGATGAAAGGGAGCAAACGATCTATGCAGTGCCAAATTGTATATGGTGCTATAGATAGCTGATCAATGCCAGCCATGTAGCAGACCCTTGCTCTGACAATCTGAAGGTCTGCTCAGGTGACTACAAACAGTAGAAGCAAAGAGAGAACACACGGAGCACAGCGTGGGCGTTATAACTAGAGTGCTGTAAATTAGAAAGGCACACATTTGTAATTGGCATTGCTGACAAAGAAGTGGCACTAAAGTTACAGATGGAGTCAGAGCTGATGCTGGAACAAGCAGCCTAAATAGCTTGTCACTCTGAGCTCATTAAGAAGTAAAATGCAGATCAGGGAACAGCTAAGCAGCTGGGTCAGGTTGTTCATTGGCTAATTTAGTCTAAACAAGAAAGAGGGAAGGCATGAAACATGTTCTGGAAGAGTGTAAAAGAAAGCAAGGAACCAGAAGGGTAGGGGTGGCCAACCACTTGCTGCAAGCTGAAACACAGCTTAAGAGAAAACACCAAAGCCAAAGGGAAAAAAAAAAAAAACCCTCTAAAAAAACAAACCTCCAAACTTAAATCAACCTTCGCCTTCTCTTCTTTTTTGATATTTCACTAAATAAACAAAATGCAAAAAAAATTGGGGTTTCAGCTGTCTCAAAAAATCATTGGAATCCAAGAATCAAGTAATCAGCAACACACATGCCAGTCAAGCATACAGCTATCCACGGCTGAAGACCGACACTGACATATTCATACATATGTATGAGCGTCAGTATTTGCATGTCAGCGCTAAGCATGTAACAATGCAGGTACTTGGGTTAGAAAATTTGGCAAAAAAAACCCTCTCTCTTTTCAGAACTGAAGCCAGACCTGCCACCGCTGCAGTCAGAAGACCTGATGGCAAAGCAGCTCAGCACCCTCTTCTCCCCAAATTATGAATGGCCTGTTCACCTTCGAAAAAAAACAGGTTTGTAATCAGGGTCTCCCAACAAGCACACTTGAACCCAGGACTCCCCAGGCTCAAATGTCTGCCTGAAAACATCCACAGACCCAGCCAGGCTAGATATTTACAACAGGTCCCCTCCCAGCCTTCCTGGTTGCAGTTCCATTTTGTAGGCACTCCTTTTGCCGAAAAGGCTGTGTGGAATCAGTGTGCAACAGAGGGGAAGGCTGGTACAGAGACGTTAACTAACTCTTCTTTGTAATTAAAGGCGTAAAATCTGCTCCACACACAATCTTTATTTAGGTAAATTTCATAGCCAATAATCAGATCTTCTATGAAAGAGAAAGAAACAAATGAGCTAGAAATTCGTGATCTGTCATATTTAGAAGACATCATCAGTCAACGCCAAGATGATTTTTATGCATGGGCATGTAGGTATGGGGATTGAAAGGGGCTCTTCTGTGTTATTTGCATCTTCTGTCATCCATTATCATTCCCCTAAAAACAAGTTTTGTGAAAGGTGATGACTTTTAAGCAATATTATGTACTATGATTGAGCCAAGAGAAGGAGAGCAGGTGAAGGAGAAGACACCAGAACCTCTGTCTTCATGTCATGTTCTGGCTGCCTGCAGAACTCCTGGGGTCTCTGGGCATTGCAGAAGATACTCAGGATCTCAGGGTAAAACTCATTATCTATAAAAGTGTTGTGATCCTGCAAATTGTTGTGAGACAGCCTGTACAGAGGTTTCCTACTCTGGGTCTTCTTTCTGGAGATTTTAGTGTCCTCTCTAGCATTACCAGTCTCCCTGATTTTCTTTTTTTCCATTTCATTTTACACCCCTTTGTTTGATCTACTGTGAATAAATGTGTCAGTGCTGCTAGAAAGGCAGTTGAATTTTAGATTTAACGGTAAAGGAGCTAAAAGTTGAGAGTTTTCTCTGTGAGGGAACTGTTATAATGTTCTATTATCCCTGCAGGGATGGAGAGAAATTCTTGTAAATGTTACTTATTTAACAGAATATTCTTAAACAACGTATCAAGCTACTTAGTGAAATCATATGAACAAATCATAAGAGACTGGTGAGTTGAAATGATTAAGGCTCGTTTAATTTCTTGAAACCAGGACATTTCCCCAACATCATAATATGGATTTGGGTTACTGAGTCTTGAAATAACTGCTGGATCAGTTTTCTGTCATGTCTGTTGATGCAGGACACAGATGTGGATACAAATTCAATTCTGATTAGGGCATACCTCCTATCTGCCTTGTTTTCTGGTTTGGTTATTTTTTATTTTTTTTTTGGTTTGGTTTATTTTTTACAATAAATTTCTCTCTGTTAATATGTCTATTGAGACAATCATATTGATATTTTAAAATGTCCTTATTCTCCAGGCAAATACTTTGCACAAAGAAAAAGTTTCACCACACTCTATATGTCCCTTTCAAGGCACATATGGAACATTACAGTTTAATTATTTGTATCATTTTTAATATAAAGTTGAAACCTAAAAATAAAGAAGACCTGACAACTTTCTATAGATTTAAAAAGACAGGGGAAGGACAAAATGTCTCATTCATGGTAGCAGAATGAGGCTGTCTCAATAGTTATTGCAGAAAGAGCTTCCTTGGACAAGTAGCTCTACTCCAAATAGCACGAAGTGATTGAGCCTGAAAACAGTTGAAGTCCTCAAGGTACAGTGTCATTCTGGGAGCTGAAATAGCATAATCTGCTCTACTCTTACTGAGCAGTGATATTCAAACCTGAACAAGAACATAAGGATAGGGTGATTTGGTGCATAGAACATGGGGCTGAAAATTAGTAGTCCTTGATGATATTCTTCAGCTGATTTTTTCCTTAAGATGAAATTCTCCTCTATTCCCAAAGACCCAGGAAATCCTTAGTGAAATCAACTAATTTAATATTGGTAGTCCTTTAGTCCTTTAGTCATCCCCTTCTCCAAACATGTATCCCAAATTAGCAGGCACTTCAAAAACTGAAGACAGTTTAAACAGAGATGCTAAGGCTTCCTCTTCTCACAGAAGCCTTGCAAACAGCTAATATTTGTAGGACATTTAGAGACAACAGACTGGAAAGTGCTCTAGAAATGCAGATTATTGTTGGCATTATGAACAAATACAATTTTCATTTTCTTCAGCATTATTCTCTTTTTTGTGCTATTTGTTCATATTTATTACTTTCGTGTATTTCTATGCATCAAAAATTAATAAAAAGATTTATTAAAGAAATGACATTGCTATAATTGCTGCCATTGGAAAATCAGTGCAACTTCAGAGACAACAAAGCAATATGCTGAATTTATGAACTCTGCCTCACTTATTTACATTTAGCATACTGAAAATATTTGAACCATTTAGCTGATGGATTGGAAGCATATTAGGTTAATTAAACTTACCTTGCAAGTATCCTTTTCAAAGTTTATATGCTCCTTGTACTGGTTGTACTTAGAAGTACATAAGTATTCTGGAAATATTACACTTGAATTCAACAAAACTGGTATTTCCAATTTCAGTAACATCTCACAGACTTTCAAGTTGGTCTGAACTGTACCAGAAAGTTTTGCTGTTAGTTGTGACAAGGGTGTTATTTCTCATCTTCTAGTTTAACTTAAAAGCTGGAATGCTTCTTCCTCCACTTTTTTGCCTTGAGATTTCTCCATTAGGAAGCAAGATTTAAAATGGGAATTTTTACCAATATAATTATTTTCTTTCTCAGCCTGTGGAGTTTAAGATACTAATGATAATTGGCTAAGTCACTAAGTTGCACTGACTACCTAATTTCTGTGGGTTTGTTTGGGGTTTCTTAGGTGTTTGGGTTTTTTTTTTAATTTTACTAAATGTCTTTGACCCTTCCTTGCTGCTTAATTTTCCTAAATGTCTTTGACCCTTCCTTGCTGCTCCTGGAGAGGTAAGGGCTGATGTGAGTGCTGTACCAAATATATCAAGTTTTTCTGTGCTGTGTCTCATGAAACAGAGTCTAAATAGGGTCTAAACAAGCCATCCACAAGTGATGAAAATTATGACTTTAAGCAAAAAGCCTTTAAGTCATGAAGTCTGTCCCACAACTAGGGGTTGAGAGTGATGCAAACAGTCACTAAAGATGGGTTCAGGTTCAGGAGAATGCAAGCAGTGATTTTGTTACTGTCTTTTCTAACATTTCCATAGCTTGATGACAGCTTTAATGTATAGTCAGACCTCTTGGCAGTTTAATACTGAATAGATTGGTTATGGTTTCTGAAATCATATGTGCTTTGTGTGGTTGTAACCTACATCCAGACAAAACTTCCCTGTCTGAAAGATTTGCCCTCAAAGATGTGACTTGTAAAATTCTGTGTATCCTAGGCATGAATCGAATTCATTGCTGTCACATTTATCACTTCAGAACCATGACAAAAATTTAATGGAATTAATCTTTAATAGAATTAAGTGTTTGTAAATTGCCTGACTTTATTGTCTGCAAAGAAACCAATGGAAATCTATCTCAATAGATCATATTAACCTACAAATCTATGATGCTAGATCAGTTTCAAGCTAGAAAACCAAACTGAAATCTGTACATTCCTAATCAGAGAAATTATATCTGGCAGTTCAATTATATGTGCAATTACTCATACTTCAATCATAGGAGATACAAAAATTCAGTGTTTCATGCTAACTCTGTAAAAAGGAAATGCATATTTATGAAAAAGTATTTTTATCTTTTTTTTTCTTTAAGAAACTTCTGAGGGATAAAATCCTAAACTACAGTGCAAGTTTGCACAATACCCCTGAATTGCTTGTCTGAACAAAATTTTCATTACTCTTGTGTAGTATTTTTACTAGTATATGAATTTTTTGTCACATATGTTAATACAATGTCTAGTAGGTTCGGTAAGCAACAACATTTGAGTACTGTATTAATGTCATAAAATATGCAACTTGCCCCAAAGTGCCCAAGTTTAATTAAAAATGGACAACTGCTTAAATTACTTTCTGATATTAGCAGCTCCTATGTTTAAGAAGTAACACTGTGCATTGTCTTCTACCAGTTAGAGTTCAAACTTGTGTCCACTGCTCTGTTCCCACCTTAAACTTTTTTCCAAAAAAAAACAACCCTGTATCCAGAGCAAAGTATGCTAAAAATTTGTTCTTGAAAATGCCCTAAAAGGTCTTTCAGTTTTTCATAGCACCAAAGTAACCCAAAGAATTCTTTCCTCACATCTGGCCAAAAGCTTCCTCTTGGTAGGAAGTAGAAGAAAGAGTCAGTCTGTGCTGAGGTTCCACCAAATCCCATGACCAAACACCATGGGTTTGTCTATTCCCCACTGAGATAATAGTTTTCTTCTACTAGGAATAGAAGGTTGTGGTTCAAATACTTGCTAGAACACAGGATGGAAGGTTGTCACAAATATATAAAACCACATTTCGGTTTCCTCCTTTCTTTGCAAGTCAGATGCTAAAAATCTAACACTTAAAGCTATAAAATTCCAAAGAGAGAATCCTGAAGTATGTGATGGCTTAGGAAAAAAATTTTGTGTTATTTTCCAATGGGGATCCTAATTTCAGTGCACAGGATGAATAGGTAAGCAAGTGTAAGTAATAACATTCAGGGTATGTCTATAGTGAACACGTATAGACACACAGTGAAAAGATACCTACTGCCTCTGAAACTAAACAATCACAATATGAAAAGTGGAGTGACCTAATTAGTCCCAGTGCAAATACCACATTCCCATCACTGTACTCCTTCCTCCATGTGAGCTAGTCTTACCTGTGTGGCACAGCACTGTGGCATACACATATCCTCTCTTTTGGGACTAGCTCAAATAACCTTATGTGAAGTGTATGTGGATGTGCCCTACATTTCTCAATTATCCCAAGTTCTTAATTATCTTCAAGTGCTTGCTATCGGAACTCAACATTTTTAAAGAAGAGTTTATCAGTAGGTAATTAATATATCTTTATCTGTAGGCAATTAATACACTCTTCAGATATTCAAGAAGAATAACGATTTTCAGCAACCAAGAGGGTTTTAAAAGAATTTGCTTTTCCAGAAGATGGGTGTGACTCACTTTCTTAAAATAAGACCTATGAGAAGCTGTTAAGACCATAACTGAATATTTGCCTGTGAGACTCACTGGAAGTCTGGAAGGGAATTCAGGAAGGACATTTTCTCCTCTTGGGGAGAAAGGGAAGGGGGACTAGAACTCCCCCACTCTCCTTTTCTCTCACTCTTTTGTTTTCTCTTTATCTTTTCCCTTTAGATTTTAATTTAATTTTTACAATTTCTTGTGCAGTTTATACTTTAAACGGTACAATAAAAAAAAGAAGAAAAAAAAACTTTCGAAAGAAATATTCTGTTTACTCTTTATTTTACTCTTTATTTTTCTCCAGGTTTGCCTTTATCATTGTTTGTAGCAAATTATGAACAAGTAGCAAGGAATGAAATCACTTATGACATGACTAGCCTTTCTCAGTTAGTTCTTTTTTTGGTGTAATCCTGATTCTAATTTCAGTTCTATGACAAAGTGCCAAGTGCAACACCATGAAACAAAAATTTAACTGGGGTAAAAACTAGTCTAAATTGTTTCAAACCCCTATCATTTAATACATTACCTTTTTTTTTTTTTTTATGGGCTACTTTAATTGGTACCCTTCACAGAAAGCAGAGAGGAGTCAAGTGAACCATTCTGATTTAATATAACTGAAGAGGTAATATTTTATACTGTGTTGGCTTTTAGTGTTTGCATTAAGTACAGAGAGAGAGTGCCAAGTGCTTTATATGAATGCACAGATCTTACCCCTAGAGCTTACAGTATGAAAAGGCAGGTGGAGAACAATGGAAAAAATATCAGACAAAACTTCCTTTGTCTGAAACTAGTTTATTAGGATCTTTACAGTCTAAGAATTAGTATCTCATTTTCTGTGTTCAGAGCAATAGGACACATAAGGAAACATCTCACATGACTCTGTCTCTTTTGCTTTTCTGCTCACTTCTCAGTTACCCTCAGAAACAGATAGTTTTCAGGCACTTTCCCAGTGACAAACAGCCTTTCTCATTCATCAATAGAGTTCACTTGGAGTCAGGCTGAAGCTAGACCTTATCTTACTGAGTAAAGTCAGAACCAACCAATTTCAGACCCTGGAACGAGCTTGAATGACTTTGCCCGTATTTTCTCTTTAGTCTTTTCTATCTTACATTTATCACCCACAATTACTGGCATTTTTTTTTTCTTTTCCTAGATGAATTAAATTAGAACCCAATTAAAACTTGTGAGTTAAAGCATTTGCTTCTTTTGCTTCAATGTTTGAAGTTGCCTGAACACAATAAGCAGCACAATGGCAACTCATTATTTGTGGACTGTTATTCCCTGTTTGCTAGATACAGATATTAATTTTGATGAATATCCATGTGCTTTTTTTTTTTTGTTCAATAAAGCATGAGGAGAGGTCAGAGATAAAGGCTACTGACTCCTTTGAAATCACATTCCTCCTTCTAATGAGAAATTTAGGTTCATGTTCTGATGCTTTTGCCACAGCAGCCACAGAAGGATCCAGCAGATTGTCTCTCACTTAGGTAGAAAGTCTTGCAGATCCCAGCCTGGCCCATCATCTGGCCTCTTCTAGTCTCTCATACTGGAACCAGGAGCCTAGTAAGCCTTGAAAGCTGTAAAATATAGAGTCTTGCTCTGCTGCAAAATCAAGTTAGTCAGATAGAACTAGAAAACATTTTTCTTTTTGGTCTGGGATTTCCATCATTATATAAAGTTTGTTGTTTTCTTTACCAGGTTTCTTTCTATTCTGAATGAAATCCAAGTGAATGTAGGCAGAATATCATTCTTTAAAAGAAAAAAAAACAAACAGCAAAATTTAAAAAACAAACAAACAACAGCAACAAAAAATCCCCAACAACAAAAAACAGCACCCCAAATTAAAGAGAAAAACCCCAAACCAACCACATTCGGTTTTGTACTATAAAAACCTGAAAGGCTTCATTTTTTCAAAAAATATTCAAGTGTCTGACAGAAAAAGACAATGGAGCCAGAATTTTCCAGACTACACACCCTAGAAAACTCTGGGACAAAGTTCATTCCTGTTATTATACCAAAGTACATATAGACTCAGTCCTGTTTCTATACTGTAAGTAATATTTTAAACCATTTTTTTTTCAGCAAATGGCCACAAATCTTGGCATGTTATCTGAAGAAATGCTGGAAGTTTTAAAAAGCTTGAAGTGATTCAGGTAAGAGATTAGTTTTTTTATCTCTAATCTCTTTTACTTTTGTCTTATCCATTGGTTGACCTTTGCAGTCAAACTGCCTTTTAACTTCCCACAGATACAAAAAAATAAAAGAGTACCTAACAAACCAAGTGTGTATTTTTAGCTCTATAATGTACAGAGCTTTACTGTATTGTTTGGGCTTGTGATATGAAAGTAAACACCAATTATGTAATTTCCTAAATACTGGAAGAGACAGAGCAAAAATACTGATTCTGCTCCCCAAACTCTTTCTAACCTTTTGTCATCATGCAAATGCCTCAGATCTGTGAGAGATAAGCTCATCACTTGCAGGAAAAAAAAAAGCAAACATAAACATTATGATTATTAGGAGGTGAAACGGAAAAAAAAAGATACTTTTTGCTTAAACTCTATTAGGAGGTGAAATGGAAAAAAAAAAGATACTTTTTGCTTAAACTAAAATACATACAGGAAACAGAATATTTCCAACATTCAGCTTGTTCTGCCTATCTTCATTTACTATTATTTACAGAAGAGAGAACATATTTCCCTATATTAGCTTTTTACTTCTACACTAAGTGCACTTTGAAAATTTGCCCTCTGCTTCTGCAGTCTTTGCAACCCACACTTTCAAGCTTCTCATTATCCATGAAATTCTAGATGTTTTCCATATGAAAAGTTATGTTTCCTATGGTCAAACAGCAGAGTCTGTAAAGACATAGCATGGCAAGGCAAGGATCTATTTACTCCTGCTTACACTCTTACTGAGCACCACCTAGTTCTTATTCAACAGTACTTTAGCTTTCTGCTAAAGAGGGGCAAAAACATTTAATAATAATTTACAACAACTTCATCCATTTTTGAATAAACTGAAGATGCTGATTGTTTTATAATTTGGTTAGAAACATGAAAACATATTTCTGAGTGCTTCTACAAAAAGCACATATTAAGATTCCTACAGAATTGTAAATACAATTAAATATAAAAATCAAACCAATTAGGAACAATTGTTATCAAGTGATGTGTTGTTTGTGGGCTGATTTTAAGAATGCACTTAAGCTTTTTATTTTTTTTACAAATGGAGACATATTCTCCAGCAAGAGAACACTATCTGTGGGGCTCTTGGCAATGGAGAGTGAGATGATTTTTAACCCAATCTGCTGGAAGTCTCCTGGGACAGAGATAGGAACAGGATTTAGAAGAACAGAAAATGAAGAAGGGCTCAACATTATATTTTTGTGACTAGGACACTCATTTGTGCAGTTCTGGTCTCCGACACAGTTTTTCCATACACATATGATGATGGAAAATTCAGAGATAGTCCTTTAAATGTAAGTCAGAATCCATGACAACCACTGCTAGTTAGCAATGAAAAGACAAACTTTGTCTTCCTCCTGGTCTTCCTCCCTACCCCTTGCACATCACACCCATCCCTCCCTGGTAAGGCATTCCTCCAGAATCAGGCAGCATTTGGATTTAAAGTTGCCATTACGGGCAAAGATGACAAAATTCTTCCCAAGTGTTGATTAAGATGCCTAAGTGTTTGTTTAGATCTAAATTTCTTAATAGTTAATTTATTTATTGATAGATTTTAATGTCCCTTGCCATTACTTCATCCTAACTAAAGCAAATTAAGCTGGCAGCTAAAACAAAAGCAAAATGTCTATATTACTAGTTAGATTAATAATATCTTAATTTCAGAACTCCTCCACTCCAAACAGGGTTTGTGGAAGAAGTAATTACGTGTAAAGTATTTAACTAATGTTTTGTTAGATAAGAATACCTAAAGTGCTGATATTTACAATCTGTTCAAGGCTACTTTCCATTTCTTCTCCCGAGAGTGATGCTATGACTCTGACTTCTAAGCATGTTCTTCAATTATATGAATCTCAGCTCCTAGTGTCCTGGGACTTAATATTCAGCTTGCAGACTTCCTGACCTGAACTCATTTTAGAAAACTAGAATTTGAGTATATTCTAGAAGAAAACCAGCAAAGTCAGTTTTCAGAGTATTTACAACCAATCTATACTATGTGTACTGTATTGTGATAAAGCTAATCTGAGTCATTGAAATCTTTTTTTCTTAGTATATAAAAAAATAAGCACTAAACAAAAAAATAGCATTATAATAGCTATTTTGAAGAACTCAGAGCTTCATCTCATTATTAAGGTGGATTGAAAACTGGCAGAATGAGTAGGCCTAGAGGGTGACCAGTAGCAGAAAGTCTAGCTGGATACTGCACCTAGCAGTGTGCCCCATGGGTCAAGATTGAGCCCAGTTCTATTTAACACCTTCATTAATGGTCTGGATGATGGGGGAGAGTCTACCCTCACTAAGTTTGTGGATTATACAAAACTGGGAGGAATGGATGATATGCCAGTGGGCTGTGCTGCTTTCCAGAGAGACTTTAACAAGCTGGAGAAATGGGCTGATAGGGCCTAATAAAGAAGAAGTGCAGTCTTGCATCTGGGGAAGAACAACCCCAGACACCAGTACAAGGTGGAACCAAGCTGCTAGAAAGTAGCTTTACAGAAAAAGAATCTGGTAGATGCCAAATTTACCACAAATCAGCAATGTTTCCTTGATACATCAAAGGTGAATGACAAAATATTTTCAGCAGCTCAAATGAAGTGATCCTTCCTCTCTACTCAGCAGTGGTGAGGCCACAGCTAGGATGCTGGGTCCAGTTCTGGGCTCCCCACTACAAGAAAGACATGGACAGACTGAAGACAGTCCAAGAAAAGACCACTGAAACAATGAAGGCACTGGAACACCTCACATATGAGGAGATGTTGAGAGAGATATGACTGTTCATCTCAGAGAAGAGAAGGCTCAGGGTGTTCTCATCCATGTGTATAAATAACTGAAGGGAGGGTGGAAAGAGGATGGAGTCAGGCTCTTTTTAGTGGTGCTTACCGATAAGACCAAAGGCATTGGGCACAACCTGAAAATGGGAGGTTCCCTCTAAATATCAGGAAACAGTTTTTTGCAGTGAGGCTGACCCTACAGGAGGGGCTGTCTGGATGAGGTCCTGGGCAACTGGATCTAGGTGGCCTTGCTGAAACAGGAGACTGGACCAGCCAAACCCCAGAGATGCCTGACAACCTCAACCATTCTGTGATTCTGAAATAGCTCCAAGGCTGTTAACTAAAAACTATATTCCCAGAAAAGAGAAGATGAGGAGTGAATTACTACCAAACTTAACCTGTAGGAAAGACTAAAGAAAGCCTGGGAATGAAACCTTATTCATTTCAATTAGACAACTCAGTTATGGTGAGAGTGAGCACAACACCTTAGATATACCTTCAAGAGCTGAATTACTGGAGCTATCCCCATGTCCTGAAGCTCAGATTTTATTCTTTCCACCCTCATCACCAAAGTTTTCACTCTGTGTAACTCAAAAACAGGATTTAAGAAAGTGTCTGCAGAGTTGCCCAAACCCCTTACCTGGTGAGTGGCAGAAGCTCACACAGACACATCTTGTGTCAGTATGTGCTCACTGAAGAAACTTCACTCCAAAATTCCCTTTTACTCATCTTCACTGAACTTGGCCATGGCACTTCTTCCACTACTAACATGAGATTCCTCAAACCAGAGGCTGTGCAAGGACATAGAGTCACATTCTGGGACTGTTCCTTTCCCACTTTCAGGAGCTCAGATCTGATGTCAATTGCCTATTGGTACATAGCAAAGAAATAATAAAAATTCTTGAATGCTGAATTTGCATAATAAAACAGTCACAGAGATACTTAAATACCTCAGTAGGTTCAGCCAGAAGTGGCACACACTGAAGCAACTAAGATGATCAGAGCAAAATAAGCAAAGTAGGTATATTGCTAATACAGCACCTGTTGTAGTAAGTGCTGAGGAGCTATAGAAAAACAGTAGTTGCTAAAGGAAGAGGAATCAATTCATTTTATAAAAGCTACAATTTTGTTGATATTTTGGATTCCCTTTGTGATAGTCATAATTATTTTTGTTCTTGAGGTTTTATATGATCAGGAATGTTTGTAGAAAGATAAACCGTCATGAATGCAACTGAAAAACTATGTTCATTCAAATTTTAGCATATGACCATCTTGAAAGTTTCATAGGCATTGTAGCTGGCAAGAAAAGAAGAGAGAGTTTTGCAAAAGAGGAAAACAAATTTAAAATCCCCAAACACACAAGCACTGAATGAAAAGTCACAAAGTAACGTGAATGAAGAGCAGCACCATTCAAAATTACATACATACAAGGATATTTTGAAACTACAAATATTTTGGATATGAGTTGGAGAGCTAAATGCTCTACTTTGCTCTTGTGAGACCCACCTGGAATACTGCACACAGTTCTGGTGTCCTCGGCATAAGAAGGACATGGAACTGTTGGAGCAAGTCCAGAGGAGGCCAC
>NW_008669011.1:16709-17483 GCF_000695815.1 Acanthisitta chloris
TGGCAGTGTTCACAGCCAGGTTGGATGAGCCTTGAGCAACCTGCTCTGGTGGGAGGTGTCCCTGCCCAGGGCAGGGGGTTGGGACTGGATGATCTGTAAGGTCCATTCCAACACTTAAATTCTATGATTTAATGTTTTTCAAAATGTTTTTCTAGCTTTCTGAACTAGAGGGTTGTTATTATTTTTTTTTCAGAAAAACTAGATCCAAGTAATTTTTTTTCACTATAAGTTTCTGTCCTGTTCCCTGAAAACATTTGACTTCCAGCGAAAGGATCATCAAAGACACAATTTGGATTAATTTTTCAGCTACACTGGCTTATAGAAAGGCAGAAAACTTCTGGCTTACATATACAGAAAGTAAACATTGATAACAAAGAGGGGGAAAATATTTACCCTGGAGCAAATATTTCTATGAAGTCCTAACCACATACAGCAAGATGATGGGCTGTTTCTTGCACCCTTATGGTGGTGATAAGGTGCAGAAGGAAGGCAAAAATATTTCTCAAAACAGTCTGGCAAGAGAGCTTTCTGTGGGGTAGTTAATTATAAGGAAAAAGTTTGTTGTTTGTTGAGTTTTGTGTAGTAGGCAATTAAGACTCATTGGAATAAGAGCTGGCTGGAAAATGAACTGTTACCTGGCAATACATCAGGTTGAAGAAATACTGTAATTAAAAAAATTATAGAATGACTGTTAGCCATCATGACACTAAGATTTAATACACTTTCTTGTGAAATACATGAAATGGAAAAGTAAAAAAAGTGTTCAGATCTTCA
>NW_008669011.1:17497-46267 GCF_000695815.1 Acanthisitta chloris
CTTTCTCTCTTGTCTTAGATCATTTCCCTTAGTGATTCTACCAACTCACATTATTGAATATCTGTGGAGGGTTTTACAACTGCTGTAACATCTTAGATCATTTCCCTTAGTGATTTTACCAACTCACATTATTGAATGTCTGTGGAGGGTTTTACAACTGCTGTAATAAGAAAAAGCCTCATATGATTGTTTTTATTATTATTGGTAATCACATAGTAAAATACTAAGAGGCAACAACAATATATTGGTTTTGTTGTTGTTCATCTTTAACAGGGCAATGTGAGAAATTTACTTACTGAAATCCCAAACGGTTTTTTAATCATTATGAATCTATTTATATTTATTTATTTTATATAAAATAATAAATAAAAATAAGTCTTCAAAACAAAAAAAAATGAAAAAAAAGAAAAAAAAGAGGAAAGACACACAACTATAGACTAGTTCTGTATTCACTTGCTCACTTTTTTCTCACTTCTGCCAATTATGTCACAAAACCCACTTAATCCAAATAATCTAGTAAATGGACATACCTTTTAAGGTGAATTTTGGTGGTTTTTTCAACCAAGGAAGTTATTTTCTTGTAGCTTACATTGATCATCTCCCTCTTCCTGAAGTATCTTCTAAGTTCTTTCCTCCCAGAAACATATTCTTGCTCAACAAATTACTTGTGTAGATCATGACTTTCACCCTGTGATTTTCTCATATTACTGTTTACTTTGTAGGGATTTGTACCCAATATTATGGTTCTTCCTTGGTTAAGCAAATCGTGTCCTCTCACAATGAAGTCCTGATAGGGATGAAATGTAAATAGTCTGATAAAAATGTAATGTTTCTTTTCAAAATGCTGTAAAAATGACAGAATTTTAATAAGCTGCATTGTTTTCATAGATCTGCTGAATTATCCTATTGCATTTTATAGCTGAGACAATTTTTTTTTGCATTTTTTTTGTTAATGCCACAGGAAAATTTTAAAATAAATTAACCCAGTTATCATTTTCCCTTTTCTTTTCTTTTCTTTTCTTTTCTTTTCTTTTCTTTTCTTTTCTTTTCTTTTCTTTTCTTTTCTTTTCTTTTCTTTTCTTTTCTTTTCTTTTCTTTTCTTTTCTTTTCTTTTCTTTTCTTTTCTTTTCTTTTCTTTTCTTTTCTTTTCTTTTCTTTTCTTTTCTTTTCTTTTCTTTTCTTTTCTTTTCTTTTCTTTTCTTTTCTTTTCTTTTCTTTTCTTTCATTTTATTTTATGTTCTCTTTTCCAATTAGAAAAACTACATTTTATATCAATTCTACATTCCTCTTCACTTTCACTAGCTTCATGTTTTCAACTTAGTTTGGGAAGTGCTTTTTTCATTCACAGAAGGTGCTCTCAATTTACTTGGATTTTATAACAGCACTATTCAAATGTCTTGTCTTGGGTGCAAAGTTAGAGATACCTGAGTTGTTTGGGTTTTTTTCTGGTGGCAAATTTAGCTCTAAAATCCTTAACTACCCCGTAAGTCAAAACTAACCAATATGACTATCAGAAACTCTGCAGCTACATCCACAACCATACCCTAATTTCTGAAATGCATCATAACATTTAAGATAGAAGTGTTCTCTTCTTATTAGACTGGTGGTTTGTGCTTCCAGACAAATAAAACAATAACCAGTAGAACTGGCAGACATGAATTTTCTCATGATCACTTATAACTGTCCCTTTCACATGAAGGGTCCTTGGAAATAAATTGCTATTACTATCACAAGTCTTATGCTACACATCTGTGTTAAAATAATCTCTTGATAGGGTTTGCTTCAAATTTGGCTAAAACCTTAGAACTGCTACTGTGCAAAGGACTGGGAAGAGTCTCCAGCTCTGCTCCATTTGCTCTTGGAAAAATGAGATGCATAAATACAGGAACACTGATTACAGAACAACTCAGAGGAAGGATTCCCCTGCTGAGTCAACATCAGATGCTAATAGATAGCCTAGATTTTCATCCACGTCTGTTTTACTATTTGCCCTATGCTACTCACTCTTGGCTTGGAAAACTTGAGGTTTTGTCTTGAAAATATAGCTGCATTATATATAGTCACATTGCTTAGGATTTCCATATGTATCCCATTAAAGTCACATCCTTTGTATAAACTAGTAGGTATCCTTCTCACCCTAGAAGCAGCTTAAAGGGTTCCCTGATTATTCTGTAAGTAGAGTTGGTCCTCAGGAGAAATTAAGAGCAAATTACCCATTTATGCCACTCCAATGGTGGTGACAGTTTGAGATGGTGGACAGGAGTACTTTGGATCATATCTTTGTCTTGGCCTGGGCTTCTTCACTGAGAGTCAGTACTTTGGATCATATCTCTATCTTGGCCTGGGCTTCTTCACTGAGAGTCGTTGAAAATGCCACAAGACTAATTTTGAATGACGAGACTGAATGGAAAGCAATAGTTAGTCAATTGATTACATTTTGCCTTTCAAAAAGAAGAAGAGTTGTGGCAATAGTAGTAGTATATTTTCTTCCAAGGAGAACACTGTGATTCATAAAAGCTTAACTTCTATCAGAGTGTCTCATTGTCATTCCCAAGATTTAGAGTGGGAGAGGCAAATTATAGCCACATTAAAAAGCTACATTTTGAAGTATGTTTAGTCACTCACTTAATGTGCTTACCCTAAATTCCTATCATGTAAAAGAAGCAATTTCTACCTACCCCCATTTCATGACTCTAATACAGCACTGAAGGACAAAGAAGATAGGAAGGCACAGTTAAAAGGGTCTGTTCTTCTCCAAGCTGGTTTGATGCTAAGGCAGTGATTTAGCAGAACAATTTACCATAGCCTACTACTTACACATAATTTATTAATGTGTAAATCTTAAATTAAAAAGAATTGAAAACAGCTAATGAGTAAGAGTATTCTGGCAAGGAAGACATACAAATTATAAAGTGTAATATGAGCAACGCAGAACTAAGCAAATCATTGTCGATTTTCGTTCAGGAAAGTTCTGCTTTTGCTCTTATTTCCAGGGGGTGAGGAATTCACTTCCATAAAAAAAATAAAATAAAGGAATCAAAATAAAGCAAGCTCCTCTTTAAGGTTGTAACTTTGCATACTATGTCTAAACTACAACAAAAGTATTTCAATAATAAAACTGTATCATATTGTATTAAGCATTAATTTTACAGTCCCTCACTTTTGACTGCATCTACTTTGGATGTCTCTCTGTGATTCATTTTATTTCTTGAGATGCTTCCTTTCCATGCATCTCCTACCTCATCCTTTAATTTTCCTAACACTAATTCAAACCCATAAACATAGAAGACAAATGAAGGTTCACCAAACCCCTTGTGCAGTCAAGCTGCCAAGTTTTGCACAGCTCTACTTAAGACTCACATATGTGATCACTCACTTTGAACAAGTTACAATCACAGCAACCAAGGAATTTGCACCAGTTTAGAACAAAGCCTGCTTCTTTCACTTGAGCCAAAGCTATTGGCAAAGAACACAAAGTACTGGATTGGCAACTCAGCATGGATTTAATCCAGAATTCAATTTGAAGCTCCATTACCTACAAGCCTCAGCCTTCATACCAATTGAGGAAATGCCTCCTGCTTTTGATAACATAAAGGACCAAATCCCAGTGGAAATACATAAAGTTGTGCAGTGGCTCAAGACCAGCTATGCTAATGGAAGAGTCTTACACTTTTTCGTGAATGGAACAATTAGGAGTTGACAACTCCACTGTTCTCCCCCAAGTTTTCATTGATGTACTAGAGTGGCAATTTCCCATGGACAGCCTGGATGACCAGAGCTTGTATTTTGTTGGGCTTTGAGAGTAAACAACATGAGTCAGAGATTGAGATGGGTATTATTATTCAGGTATTATAACTTTACATGCTACTAGACATTTAGTTTAGCTTTGTTTACATCACCAAAACTTGTCTTGTGCTGTAGCTGATGATATAAATCTCTTACCCTTGTAAACACCACACTCAGGCTATTGAACTGGTGTGTTTATCACTGCAATTTTATAATTATACAAGTCTGAAGAAAGCACCTAGAATTCTTAACCCACTTGTGCTTTCTGTGTTTTGTTTGCTGGTATATTTAAGGATATTGTATTTAATTTTCTTCTTCTACCCCATCTTCACCTCACATATGCAACCAGCATAAGAGCAGGTGAAACAGGACTGAATGTATCCAAACAAGGAAAGTGAAATCATAATCTTAACTTGCTTACAAACAGCAAGAAACATCCAGCAGAAACATAGTACTGAAAATATCAGCTAAAATAATGAGCACTAAAATTAGTGCACAAATGTTCTCCAATTCTTTGTCAAAGGAAGCAAATAAGAAAGTGAATGTGTTTAGATTGCTTTGTAAAGAAGAGGTACAAAAAGTAGCTAATCTCCAAGCAATGCCACATACCTGGAGGCCTGAAACATTTCGAAATTGCAAAGAAGAGGTACAAAAACTAGCTATGCCATATACCTGGAGGCCTGAAACATTTCGAAATTAGTTCATTCTCTAGAGGAAAGAAAAATACTATATCATTTTACCATCAGTACTTGGCAAAAATATTACCATCAGCTACTATCTCTGCCAAGGTAGGAGTCATCCTGGTCAGTCAAGCTGCTAAATCAGACACTTCTTCACAAAGAAGAGGTACAAAAACTAGCTATGCCATATACCTGGAGGCCTGAAACATTTCGAAATTAGTTCATTCTCTAGAGGAAAGAAAAATACTATATCATTTTACCATCAGTACTTGGCAAAAATATTACCATCAGCTACTATCTCTGCCAAGGTAGGAGTCATCCTGGTCAGTCAAGCTGCTAAATCAGACACTTCTTCAAAGTGACTTGCCTTGTCCACTTCCTTGCAGTGGTTCCTCACTCCCTAAAGCTTGGGGGTACAAGCAGTTGTGTCCACACAAAACCACAGACACTGTGGAAATTGTCTAGCACAATTTAAGTTCCTTAAATGTGGGGGATTTGACAATGTACGAGCTTAGATGACATCTCCAACCAAAAGTTGGGGGATTTGACAATATATGAGCTTAGATGACATCTCCAACCAAAAGATGTATCCATGGAAAGGACAAAAATTCTCACTAATAGCCATGAAGACAAGATAACAGCTTGACCTAGTATGGTGTAGAGCACTGACATGCAGATAGACAAATCTTGGATTCTTTTACTGCTTTTGGGTTGATGGAATACTATCTTTTTGAAATTCTGGATTTAAATCCTACTATCTTTGGTTCCTCATACCTACAGTTGACTACCTGCTTCTCCTGAAATGATCAGTGTGGCCATGTAGGAGAGATCTTGCACCAACAAGCTACTTGCTAGGGTTATAAAAATCTGTTGTTTCATTTTTTATGTTGTAAGTGGAGATGTTTTTGCAGCTTTTGGGTAAATATTGCCTTTAGCTGAGCTAGGAAGAAACACCCTCTTCATGTCTCTTCACTGATAGCTGTGTTCATACACCACAAACTTGAATGAACAGACAACATCTTCCTTTCTATTTCTCCATGTGCTTTCATACATTCTTAAATTGCATGTCTCACTTTGTTGCTCAAAGTTCTTAATAAAATGAAATTTTATGTGCTTGTTTTGAATTGAAAGCGACAACACTTTTTGCCATAAATGTATCTTTTTTCTGGTGATTGTTTTTATGGCATAGGGATTGACAACACTTCATGCATGTGATGAGAAAAGTTAAATTATTAAAGTCCAAATCCTCAGCAATATCTGAAATGAAAACCATTGCAATTTTGTGTCCAAACTACTCTTGCTGAAGTCACAAAGCACACAGTTCTTTTCTGAGTTTTATGCATATATTCCTCTTTTCTTAACTTTCTCTTCCCAGTAAAGTTCAAAATACTTTCAGTAAGACTGAAAGATTGAAAAAGAGCTAGAAAAAAGTCCAGTGTCCACAGTAAGATTAAAAAAAAAATAAAGAAATAAAAAAAATCCTGTAGCTAATTGCTTTTGGCTGAGGACAAATATTCAAAACTACATATTAAACGAAAGCTGGTGCAAAATTTTGATTTTAATCGGCTGAGGACAAATATTCAAAAGTACATATTAAACAAAAGCTGGTGCAAAATTTTGATTTTAATTTTTTTCTGGAAATTTAAAGCTTCATCCCAAAAGAAGATCTGTCTAAACCCATAGGTCATACCTTTGACTATTTTATTAATATTGATACACTGCAATTGAGATACTACATTAACATATATTATACTAGGAATGCTTATGTTTAACCATAGACGTGAAGTAGTTCATCTTAATCCTTCTGCTTAAGCACATATTTTATCACAAGAAGTTGACATGCTGCATGAGCTCGGAAATCTCCAAGATATTTTGCATTCAATAGGATTGTAGTTGAGTTTACATTTTAAGTGCATGTATAGTACTGAAAGAGAGATTCTGGGCCCACATCTTACACATATGAATAAATAATGTTAAAGCTAATAAGATCTCTGAGAGAAAATTATGATTGTCTTTAATCACTAACCTTAAGCAGCAGCAGACCATATTATCAAACACCTTCATTTCTTATAAAACTATCTATCACACACAATATAGACCTGATGAAAAGGAAGGTGGAAGTAATCAGGACAGAATGCCAATTACCTCATTACTTGTCATAGCACATTGTAACTGGAAATTGCTTCTTTCAGGTTCTGTTTGCTCAGGCAATTACAATAAACTCTCTGCTTGACATGTTGTTTGCACAGATGTAGTGCATTAATAAACATGAGGGCTAATCTGAATTATTGAACCAGCCGCAATAATTCCAACAAAGGATTTATAATAAGTCCAAGAAAGCTGAGGTATCACTGGAATTCCCTGTAAGCAACACTGACATACTTTATCACATGTAAAATCCTCAAATTTAATGTACAGTACTGGAATATGTCCCATAGGTATTTTATATTTTCTAGTACTCTAAGCCCTCAGCAACTTCTATTATGAAGGAGACTCAACACTGCTCAAGGAAATGGCAATATCACAGACTCACTGGAAAATTACTTTATTTGCTGTATGTTTTACACACCTTTCAGGCCCTTATTATGGCAATTTGTCTCTCCACCCACTAATTTTACTAAGAAGTAATATGCTATGCAGAAAAGCATGAAAAGGTCTGCATTAAATGTTCTATATTGTTGAGCAGAAGAGCTCTAATGTTTATGTTAGGAGAGGAATATTTGTTTATTTATTCCTTAAAAGTTTGACCAGAGAAACTGATCTCCATGTTATGCTCTATACAGAATAGAAATCAGAGTACAGGAGAGAAACCTACAGCTCAACAGGGAATGGTTGTTCCATGCAGATTAGTGAAGCTAATATTTTAATCTGTTAAAGATTTTTTTTTCCCCCCCACAAGTACTGTGGAACACTGAAAGTGCACTGGGAAATGTTCTTGTAGGGTCAACCTCTTTATTGATATATATGTGGAGAGATTTGATACCTTTTATCCAGGTAGCTAAGTTCCCAATGTTTTATCCCCATCTTTCTCATGTGACTGGAACATAATCTCTGCAATTTTGATCTGAGAAGCAAGGCATGATCCTGGTTACCTGGGCCATATACTGAAATCCAGTCTCAATCTAATGATCACTTACCTGTTCAATTGGTTTTCATTAAATCTGATTTTAGAAACCATCGAACAAATAATTTTCTATGAGCAAATAATTTTCTCTGAGCAAATAATTTTCTCTGCTTTTATAGCCTGCAGCTGGATGACATCCCTACAGTCATCATGCCACTCATAGAAGACCCAAGTGGCTGATTCTTGCCAGATTCTTCTCTTTGGTCCTAGAATTCCAAAGCTGCACAAAAGAGTGTGTGGAGAGAAGGCAGCAGGGACCACAGCAGGTAGTGCCAAGAGCATATGCTCCTGCCCTCAACAACGAGTCTGCTATGTCAATGTGTTTGTCATAGGAGGACAAGAGTGTGGCAGGTAACAATACCTATTCATGATTCTCAAGCTGCTCTGGTTCTGATCCACTTACAACATTAACAATCTTACTTCGAATACCCCAGGACTGTGGATGTGGTGGGAGTTTAGAAGCCTGAATGTGGAAAAAAACCCACCAGATAAATTTGACAGAGTCATTATTCATTTCTGTGGGCTGCCCTCTGTGATGCAGATTCCCCCAAAGACCAGTAAAGACCACCTGGGGTTTTGGTGGCAGGGGAAGAAGTCCCAAGTGATGGCACTTCAAACCTACCTACAGGGACAGATGAAAAACATTCTTTTCAGTCTGTAGGAATGTTCATATCATATTCAGAAACTAGTGTTAATAAAAAAGTAGCCTTGTGCTTGATTAAATATACTTCATTCCCATATGTTATAAAGTGTACTTTAATGCAAGGCTGATATATGGATGTAGATTTCTTATTAGTATTCATATAATTATTTAATATATATCCTCACTGCCTGTCATGTCAAGTACTATTTTCATGTAGAAGTGAGAGTATATCTTCAAGGAACTTCCAAATCCCTGTGTTTCCTCTTCAGGCCTTGTATTAACATCTTCTTGGTTCATAAGGAGACAAAACTTGGTACATGAGCTGACAAAATAACAGAGTGGAGATGCCTGTGAAAGGCATGAGACTCAGGCCACAGTTTGATAATTCCAAGTTTGCATTTTCTGGCTTCAACTAAATTAAAAAACACCTACATGATGGAAGGCATTTATCTTACACATACTCCATTTCCTTATGGAAATCTGCCCCAAATGGACTGCTGGGTTAACTTGGAGCCAGTGGCAAGGGCACAACTGATCTGGATCAAACCTGTACTTCCAAGTGATAAATATCTCTTAGAGGTATCACAATGCAAGAGTGGTATTTGCTGTATTGTCTTCATATTTGAGGCACTGGTGTTAAAATCAAGCACCACAACCCGATCTAAACTAGGGGACACAGGAATAATTCTGAGCTCTCAGGTTCACTGAATGTGTCCCTCTGCTTGTTGCAGGGGACACAGGCACAGTACCTGTCACTCTTCCTTCCCTCCCCACTTACCTATGCCCTGATTCCTGTGATGTAAACAAAGTAGGTGAAACACAAATGTGCAACAGAGAATTTTGTAGAGGCCTTCAAATAGGATTATGGAAAGATGAGATGTTGAAGACCCATCACCATGACTAATATCCACAGATCTACAGCATTAGAAGTGAAGGGATGAGAGGTTGAAGACCCATCACCATGACTAATAACCACAGATCTACAGCATTAGAAGTGAAGGAGAACAAACTCAGCAGAAGACATGTAACTTTCCAGTATTCCTGGTGTAAGAGATTTCTTAATTCCTGGTAATACATCTCCCAGATTTCCACTTCCTACAGATACTCAGCTGTGCTGTTTTATTCTTGACTGAAATTCAAGTGACTTAGCAAAAAAAGCCCAACAAAACAAATCACATTTGGATGTGCTTTGCTCATCTTTAAAAACAGTCTTGATGTCCTACATCTAAATTGTAATAAAGTAATGTGCATTAAATCACTTTTTTCTCATCAGCCTGAGCATATTACAGATTTTTAGACGTCAGTCCATGTCTTTCAAATGTTAAAGATCTGTCATCAAACTCTATTTTAATAAAGGCAAATAATGGTGAACCAAATAAGGTTCTGACTTCAATAGACTGAAGAACAGCAACTGATACAGTTGATAATTCTCAGGGCTAAAACAAACATTGTTATAAAGCAAGTATATCTAAGACACCATTCACCCTTTTGAAATGATATAAAAGTTGTCAAGTTTCTGTGGTTAATTCATACATATGTCAATTCTTCCAGCCTCTACAAGGAAAACTGTCCCATTTCATTTAATTTCTAACTTATTTCCCCTTGGTTTCATCATCTGATGTTTAAGATTCATTTCATCGGATAATTCTGGCCTCTGTCACAAACTTTCTCCACCTTCTTAAAATGGATTTGCAGAGAGACCAACAAACACTTTTAGGTGTTTTTTTGTATGCCAAATGCTACAAAGTGTTCTATGAAATTACTTTCCTCTCCTTCCCACAGATGCTGAGACATCACAATACTCTTCAGTTCATCTTTCTATTCTTCTGGATGAGTTCTTGATCCAAGCAAATTATCCTAACCACTGGGACATTGCTTAGCCTGTAGATGTTATAAGGGCAGAGAAAGATGGGGACTATTTGTCATTGTTTTTCTGAAGCTGTGTAAGACAGAGGAAGAAAAGGGAGCAGAACTAAGTCCATTGCTGACTCTTGACAAAGAAGCACTTGTTATCTGTCTTTGTTTTGCAGTTCCAGAAAGGACTTCCAAGACCTCCTGCTAGAGATGAATAAAGCCTGAAATAAGTGTTCAAGGCACATCCTTTTCTTCTTGATAGCTCTGAGTGACTTCCTAAGCAGAGTCCTCATTTTGGTTGTTCCTTCGCCCACATTCCTCGTGTTGCACAGAGAGACAAAATGTTGGCTAAGGCCTTGGATGCCAACACAGGAATAGGCAATTTAAATGACATGGCTGAAACATTCAGGTTTGTACAGCATCTTGTCAAATGCAAACTTTAGCCTAGGGGGACTAACATTCCCAGGATGACTCCACAGAGAAAAAGAAAGCAAGAGAAACTCAAGGGCTTGATTCAAAGCTCATCTTCAAGCACCATGAACCATTTGCCATGGAATGTCTGACTACAGTTACCTTTTGTCAATACTCCTTGGGTACCGTTTTAAGTGAGGTCCTTAATCTCTTTCCTTCATCTCTGCAAAACAGATCTAAAAATATTTCCTTACCTCAGAGGAATATTGCAAAGATACCCTTACCCATGCTCAGAAGTCAAGTTTTCAGAGTGAGTATCCATATATCAATAGATAAATACAATATGTGGATTTACCTGGACACTCTTTTTATTTTAGTAGCTATAAAAATGCATACCTCTGTTAAGAAGAAGTACTATCACTGAAAAAAAACCCCAACCATGAGACCTCAGACTCTTCAGTAGACCAAAAAGAAGGACAGTGACTCCATGGAGGGAATATTTCTTTTTAATAAATATATTGAATATATGCAATATATATTATATATCTATATAATAACTACATTGAGATTCTTAGCACACATGATGCTTTCTTTCTCAACTAAACAACTAAAAAAATCTGTGATTAAAAGGCAAAGGATGAGACTCCTATCCACCTAAAAAGCTTTTTAATGATGTCTTTACTAATATGAAGGCACTAAGAAACAGGTTAAAACATGTCACTTTATATATTATATACATCAGTCATCTTTAGTAATATGAAGGCACTAAGAAACAGGTTAAAACATGTCACTTTATATATTATATACATCAATCATATTCTCTGTACACAGAAGCAATTCCAAATATCTGGTTACCTCTAGTCTTTCAGGGTTGTGAACACTTTGCACATATTTTCTTCAAGTCTCATCAGTACCAATAGTACTAATATTCTCTTTAATATCTTTATCAATAAATTTACAGATGACACTAAGTTGGGTGGGAGTGTGGATCTGCCTGAGGGTAGGAAAGCTCTACAGAGAGACCTGGGCTGACCTGATCAATGGGCTGAGGACAACTGCAGGAGGGTCAGTAAGGCTCAGTGCTGGTCCTGCACTGGGACACAACAACCCCCACACAGCTCCAGGCTGGGGGAGGAGAGACTCAAGTGTTGTTTGTCAGAAAGGGACTTGGGATTGCTGGTGACAGCAGCTCAATGTGAGCCAACAGTGTGCACAGGTGGCCAAGGAGACCAATAGCATCTTGGCCTAGATCAAGAAAAGCGTGGCAGCAGGACTAGGGCAGTGCTCACCCCCCTGGGGAGGTCCCAGCTCAGTGCTGTGCTCAGCTTTGGGCCCCTCACTGCAAAAAGGACGTTGAGGCACTGGAGAGAGTCCAGCCAAGGGCAATGAGACTCATCAAAGGTTTGGAAAACATGTGGGATGAGGAAGGGCTGAGGAATTTGGTCTGTTTAGCCTGGAGAAGAGGCTCAGGGGTGACCTCCTGGCTCTCTGCAACTCCCTGCCAGGGTTGGAAAGAGGTGGGGGATGTGTGTCCTGCCATGGCTGCAGGGAGAGGACTAGAGGGAATGGTCATAAGCTGAGACTCCCTGCAAGCACAGAGTAGCTGGGTGGCATTTGGTCTCTTCCCCCAGATAACTAGGGTTAGGACATGAAGAATTGAATTCAAGTTGCACCTGGGGAGATTTGGATTGAATAATAGAAATAAATTCAGCGTGGGAAGGATTGTCAAGCATTGGTACAGGCTGCCCAGGGTAGTGGTTGAGTCACCATCCCTGAAGGTATTTAAAAGACATGTAGATGTGGCACTCAGGGACATGGTTTAGTGGTGAACTTGGCAGTGCCAGGTAAACAGCTAGTCTCAATGATCTTAGTGGTCTTTTCCAACATAAAATATTCTATGAGTATATAAATGTATAATAAGAGTTGCAGGTTTATGCATTGAGAGGGTATTCTGTGCCCTAGGGAGTTTTTAAACATCAGAATAAATTTGAGAACTGTTTTCTCCTGCTTTAGAAAAGAACAACTACAATCCTTGTTGAAAGCATAGAGCAGGATACAGATATTACTGACAGAGCTGAACCAGTAGCCAAGAAATCAAAAAGTACTGCATCTCTAGTGATGTTCTCTGATTATTATTCCATTTTGAAAAACAGCCACAGAAGCAGGTAATCCAAGAATTAGAATTTTCCTTATATTCTTTGAAGTGAGTTGCCACTGTTTCACAGCAGTTCCTGTATGTCAAACAGGATTGCATTATCTTACACTCAAGAAGAAGAGGAATGGTTTTACAGCAAGATGCTGCACATATATCTGATATTCTAGACAAAATTTTACCATTTAAAGAGGCAAAAAACGTTTAATTATATTGCAGAGAAGAAGCTTAGCTTTTTTCCCCTCATTTTATAATTCTTAAAATGCTCAGATATAAGTAATTGCCTATCCCTTTTTGCTTTCTTCTCAGCCATTACATGTACTCCTTGTAATCACATAAATAAAAATTCTGATGTCTTGAAATCTAAGCAATGTTTTACTTCAGTCAGTTGAAAGTACAGTCCATAACCTATAACCTTGCACGTGATTCTGAGTATATTTTTTGGTCATTGTTTTGAGATTTATTTAACCAGAAAATGGAAACATGACAACAAAAAGTAGAATGGAGATCACTGAGGCATAGATGAGCTGATAATTTGCTGTCTCCAGGTGAGCCTGAAGATTAGGTGATAAAAGCTCTTTTCACAGTCCTATTACCTTTTTCTTTTTGTGCCATTCTACTCTAGGATAATCTTTATTAATAATTTCACAGATTTTGTTTATTCATATGGATGGATGACCTTCTTAAATGGTGATCTAGGCAAATCACTTAGAGAACTCTTACTGTACTGCTCAGTTGCAGCAGCCAAAAATTGAGAGGTTTTCAAAAAACTAGGCAAGGGTAAAGCAGATTTTCTGTTCTGATTTCTTTCATTTGCTCAAAACTTATTTCAGTTTTATTCTGATCTTGTAATTTTCTTTCAGAAGTCTTTGGCTGATTAGCATCTTTTTCTGCAGAACTGAGATGCTGAACACATTCAAATCCCCCACTGAACAGCAGCACATGCTGGGAAAGATTAAATAATACAGCTAATTGCACAGCTAGGATACATACATCTTAAGTGACTATTGCAGCCTTTGGTCAGTTAACAGTTAAAGTATATAATCTGAACTCTTTTGTGTCCCTCTGGGCAATGTTTTCTGAAGTCAATCAATTTCCAGACCTGGAGAAATTTGTATCCCTCTAGAGTTTCTTCAGACACTGAAGGCATTCACATAATATAAGCAAATACGCACAAAAATGACTATTACACTTCTACTTATTACTGTTAGCAATATTAATCATGACTTTACAGCCTCTACATTCCACGTTCCATAAAATGAAATGTCGGTGGTATTATAAAGGGTCTAAGCCTATTTAAAAACATTAATACCATCAATAAATATCACTATTTGCTCATAAGGCTAGACACTGGAAGTGTTAAGTTCAACTTGTCACTTGATTATGATAAGCTTCTTCAGTCTCAGTTTGCAACTGAGGAAAAAGAAGAACCTGCTTCTCAGTTTGTTTTCTCAGCTTAATCTTCAGTTTAATACTCCTTTCAGTATTAAACCTGATTAGCTTTATTGATGTTTAGACTATTTAGGCCCAAGTGATCCATTTGTCTGAAAGAAAGGTGCTTCTTTTGAACTGGGAGGCAACAGCAGGCAAAGGCAAATGTTTTCAAGACTATAAAGAAGCTATATCAGATCTCATGATGTAGAGAGTGGTTAGCAGAATCATAGTAAAACATCAGGTTGGCTGCTGAAAGCCAACAGCACTGAGTTTGTTACTTCTGATTTGCAGATCAAATGTTTCAAATCTTTTAGTGCCTCGAGGCAATGTAGAGTGCATAGTGCACACTTCTTCTAAGACCTTTGTTACTGAAAATCACAATACCTTGTGGCTGCTGACCACAAGGGAGAATTCATTTAAGGACATGAACTTGAATGAGCAGCCTATAAACAATTCCTTTACACTCTTATAAACAAGCAATCCAAAAATCAATATACTGATTTAGAGATAACTAATGGACTTGTCTGAATGCTCAAGTGATCAAAGCACATTCCTTTATCTCCAGCAAAAGCAGATAATCAGAAGTGCTATACCAGACCACGTTTCTAGAATATTACAGTAAGCAGTGAGCAACCACAATAATTTGGAAATTGGACTCTTTGCTATTCCTGTATCCCACGTACCACATGCTTTGTGTAGCAGAGAATTTCATGTAGCTCTTCTGCAAAAAAAAAAGTTATGACAATATTAATAAAAGAGAATTTCCACAAATATTTTGGTGAATTTGGTTCCCTGTGACATGTTAGCCTACTACATCTGAAGCAGTTGGGCATTTGGATGACTGCCAGAGAATAATGGAAACAGCTGTGAATTCTGGAAGTTTCACATGCATGGATGTTCACTGGCACTGTCAAAAACAGACTGTGAACTAACCATGCCCCACTTGACTGAAATGATTAACAGCAACTGTAGAATGTAACTCACAAGAAAATCCCCATACTATCATAATCCAGCAGAATCCAACCAGCTCATGTAATTACCTCCACCCAAAGTGGTCTTTTTGTACTCAGAAAAAAAAAATTAATTAACAAATAATTGCACTATTTCAGGTAAGTTCCATCCAGTTGGACATAGGCATATCCAAAATCCCCAAAAGCAATGCACTAAGTTCATGTGAATAAGTAAGTTGTGTCTCTGTGTCTGTGCTTGATATGAAAGGCCTGACTAACTATTTGCCATTTACAAAGTCCCATGCTTGGATTTTTGGGTGAGTTGTCACTCCTAAAAGACTTCTGACCCAGGGAACACATAGGGTAGAGCAGTGGATATTGCTCAACTTGGCTTTAGCAAGACTTTTGACACTATGCTCATAGATAAGCTGATGAAATACAGGCCAGATAATCAGACAGTAAGATCTTCTGAACACTGACGGAACTGCTAAGTTCAAAGAGTGATGATCAGCTTCATGAAGTCCAGTTGAAAACTGACTGAACTGCTAAGTTCAAAGAGTTATGATCAGCTTCATGAAGTCCAGTTGAAGGCCAGTCAACAGCAAGGCACTCAAGAGGTTTATGTTAGTGAGACTAATAGAATCATAGAATCATAGAATTTAATGGTTGGAATGGACCTCACAGACCATCTAGTCCCAACCCCCTGCCCTGGGCAGGGACATCTCACTAGATCAGGTTGCTCAAGGCTTCATCCAGTCTGGTCTTGTACATCACCAGGGTTGGGGCAGCTACCACATCCCTGGGCAACCTGTGTCAGTGTCTCACCACCCTTAGTGTAAAGAATTTTTTTCTTATATCTAACCTAAACTTCCCCTCCTTCAATACTGGGTAACATTTTCATTACTGACCAGGATTAGGACACAATGGAAGCAAAGTTGCAGATGATACAAAACTGGGACAAGTGGTTCATACACCACATGTCCATGTTACCATTCAGCAGGCTGGAGACAGGGCATGATAAGCACATAATGAAAAGAGAAATTACAGCTCCTACATCTGACTCTATGCCCAGTACATGCTGAGGGCTGACTGGCTGGAAAGCAGTTTTGCCTGGGGTGTCATTTGGACATTAAGTGGAATATGAGCCCTAGTGTGCCCTGGCAGCAAAGGCAGCCAGCTGCCTCCTGGGCTGCATAAGGAAAAACATTGCCAGCAGGTCAAGGGAAGTGACCCTTCCCCTCTGCTCAGCCCTGATGAGATATATCTCAGTCCATCTCTGCACTCACCAGTACAACAAAGGCACAGACATATTGGAGACAGTCCAGACATGGACTACAAAGATAATTAAGGCAATGGAGCATCTTTTATATGAGGAGAGGCTGAGAGAGCTACAATTGTTCAGCCTGATGAAGAGAAGGCTCAGGGGGATCTTATCCATGTGTTTTAATACCTGTTGCAGGAAGTGAAGAATATAGTCAGACCTTTCTCCTTTGTGCTCCTTTGCATGTGAGGTGCTGGGCATAAATTGAAGTTTGGGAAATTCCATAAGAAAATGTTTTCAGCTGTGAGGATAGCTGAACACTGGGATGGGTTTCCCAGAGAGGTTTTGCAGTCTGCATCCTTAGAGATAATCAAAACACAACTGGACAAGGTCCTGAACAATCTGCTCTAGTTAATCCTGGTCTGAGCAGACAAGGTGGATTAAATGATCTCAAGAGGTCTTGTTCAACCTCAATCATTTCTTCATCTATGATTCTGTAAACAGGTTAAGGAAGAACATCTTGTTATTTCATAAGTTTAAATGAATAGAAGAGCATCTTGTTATTTCATAAGTTTAAATGAACCTGTAGCAATTGAATCACTTTCTTTCAGATGCAACACTTACTTTGCAGACACTGTTTGGTCATTATTTACTTTTTCTGGCTTGCATAACCTTGACCACATCCAGTTCTCACTCTCTCTTCTCACTCCTGTGTTCTGTTAATCTTGGAAATAATAATTTGGGATGTGGGTTCTCCAAAAAGAAGTGAGTGCATCCTCAGGCAAATCAGACTGGAGTCTCATAATCATTATCTTCAAAACCCCTGGCTCGATCTTTTTCTTATCACTCACTTTCCTTTTTAATCATTATCTTCAAAACCCCTGGCTATATCTTTTTCTTATCACTCACTTTCCTTTTATGCTCTCCATTGTTGTAATTGCCTCATGGTCTCTCCATGTTTCAGCAAATAAATTTCAGCAACAATTAACCGCAACTCTTTATTATATTTAGCTCTTACCTTGAACAGAATTATTTCTCTTCTTTTTAAACTGAACAGACTGCTGGAAAATGCTAGTTTTTGTGATTCTTTGTATTTTTAATTCCCATTGCTTTACCTAGTGGTTTGAGGTAGCTGTTGTTAAATGACTAGCTTGTTTCAACTCCTATGAACTTGAAAAAGTTACTTTGATTTAAACACTTTTGGAGAGAAGTATTGACTCAGGCAAGACTGTCGTAAAAATAGATTTATGAACAATGGACTATTTTCCATTCCTTTTGACATTTTGATCAGAATATTGTGGTGCTCCCTCCCTCCCAAAAAAAACCCAGACCAGCCCACTGCAACAACCCAGCAATGCCAGCATCCACTGCCAGGCACTAAAGAATTTAGCAAGATATTCTATTGAAAGATTTACTGGTTGCCTACTAAATTTTCATTATTGTAGTTTCAGTAAAGTCACTTAAGTAAGTACTTTCAGAAGTGTTGCTAATTTGTAAGGGTACAGTAACTCATCTCTGCTACATCTTCTGGATATTGTATGAACATCTTCCCCAAAATCAAGACTTGAGTTCATGACCTTTAGGCAAGAGTAGATAGCTTTTTGCTTTTCTCAGTAGGCTTTGCTTCAGCCTTTGGGTTTGGCATTAGAGATATCAATGTGCAATTTCCTATTACCATCATGGTCATTGACAAAATAATTTACAGTGTTTAAGGGTATATGGAGATTGTCCAGGTAATGTCCTGATGCAGAGGATTGTCTTTACATTCTACCTCTAGGGAGAGGTTATTTTTGGTACACCCTACAAAGCAACCAATGCTTCAGCCTGCAGAAAACATGCTGTCTTCAGTAAGAAAATGCATCTCCATAAGCTTAAAATCTTCCACCTGCATGCAGTTAATGCATTGTGCAAGTGTAAACTCTGCACTGAACTAACAATGGTGATAAAGGACTGTATCAAGATCTAGACAAATTAGGACAAAAATGTTGCAACCAGAAGTTCCATTTTTTACTTTCTATGGCCATAAGGGACCAAACCAAAGAGAACCATCATTCTTCTGTCATCAACTGGATGCAAGTAAAGATTTTCTGAATTTTCTTAATAAGAGAGAGAAAAGAACTGCCTCTAAGTGCACATGTGACAGAAGAGCTGTGAATAAAAACAGAACTCTTATCAAAAGTACACAAAAGGAGAAGAGAGATGGATGGTTCAATGTATTTCTAAAGATTCTCACAACACATTTTTATGGAGCAAATACTGCTGTCTCTTTGCCTGGGTCTCAGAAGTGCTGTTTGTAGCTTCAGTGTCCTCTGTAACTAATTTTTGTGGTTCAGTTCTCCATCTCTGAAACAGGGACACCACAAGTCACCTGGGGATAACACAAGCTACTTTGTTTGTAAAGCATTCTGAGGTCACTGTTGAGAAGTGCTACAAAAGAACTATGCACTGCTCATTATTATAGCTTTTCTTGTTTAATTTTTTAAAGGGGCTCCACTTTTCTTGTGCTGCCCCAGGTTTTTTTGCAGCATGAGCACGTATGTAATTATTAAATATACATAAATGGAGTGAATTTCAAGTGCCAGGAGTGGGCACATAGTCTCCTTATTCAGAATTTCATAAGGGGTGTTAATATGCAGAGTTGGTGTGTGCACTTGGCAGCTGCACTGACATGATAGAGTGTCAGCTTCTTTGTTAATGATCCGCATAGGAAAGTATCCCACATAGGCCTTGACAATTGACATACCATTACAGTCTATTGCACCAATAATCCATGCATTCAAGTGCTCCCCACTCTTCCAGGCAAGCCTGACACAATAGTCTATAATAGCTCTGTGCAGTCTGTGAACAGGAGGCCTTGATATTAGACTATGATGACTCTGAAAGAGACGATATGGTCTAGTGTGTAAATGATCCATGTCTTATAAGTACACTGATCCTCAAGGATCTTTGGATCTGATAAAGTCTCAAGGAGAGTCTCCTTTTCCAAAACAAATGACACAGGATATTTGGATTTTAAAACAAAAGCTTTTCTTCTTGAAAAATTACAGTAGCAATATAGGCTGACATCCCTAACATCTGTGCAGGGAACTGGAGCTGGAAATTGGTATGAAGTCCTGTTCCATCTTGATGACATTAAAATAGCACCTTCTTCCTCAGTGACAGCTCTCTGTGGATTGAATCACACAAGCTGGCTGCTGTGCAAAAATAACCTGTGACTCTTTTAGTGCTCCACAGTCAATGAGCCAAATCTGTGTCTACACAACCACCACTGCTGTGACCACAACAGAGCAAAGGCACAACAGGATTAGCAGTTTAGCAACTCTGCACAGCATGGAGCTTTGCCTGCCAGAGTAGGTGGGTGAATATTCACACAGGAAGTACTTGCTGAGCTCCCTGCTGTTCCAGCTAGAAGGTTTGTGGCATCTGAAGAAGCTAATTTTTAAGCTAGTTTTCATATGTCAACAGTGTATTGCTTTGCTTGCAGTGTGGTCATACAGTAAGCATCAGTGTCATGACAAGGCTTTTACCTGTGCCAGCTCTAAAACCAACAGGTTACTCAATTCTGGATGTTACTTTCTTAGGAACAAAAGTACACCCTCAAATGAGTGAAAAAGAACTGATACACTGGTACTGTCTTTTTTAGGGTATCCACAGAGACCAATTTAAATATAGAGAAATACACAAAGTACTAACACCTGGTAGCAGCCGTAGGTCAAACTAAAAGTTTGCCACTATTTCTATCCTACAAGATGCCAATTTATTGGTTTTGCTGGATTTTCTGCATAGCTGTCAGGCTGGTTTAACTCTAGTGCTATTTGAGCAGCTCTTAGAGGCACATGGTACCTAAAAAGCTTTCATGGGGCATCAGCCCTTGACTTTGCTGAGTGTTTAAGTGCATGGTTATGTGTGTGTTTTGCAGTGATGTGGTCCTCTAACACAAAACCCAGTATCCAAGCACTGATCATTGGACAACTATCAGAATTCATAACAGGTAAGAGCAAACCTTTAGACTTTTCCTCAGTGTGAATCCTTTAGTGCCTTTCCTTTCTGACATTCAGCCCAATAGTACCTGTAGTCATTTTACTTGCTTACCTATTGGTTTCATAAAGTTGAAGCTTCCTGACAGGTTGGGGTTTGGGTATTTTTCAGCTGTTTTTTATCAGAGGAAATGTATTGGATGGCAATTCAGAAATGCTTTCTATGTTCTGAGTATCAAGAAAGTGGAGAAAAGCCACTTTTAAAAACCATTTTCCTCTTTCTCTTCTACCCTGTTTTATTTGAGATGGGCTCTTTGCCTACCCCTTCTCTGAAGGAGGACATTCCTGTAACTCAGCCTATACAGGAAGGAGGTCAAGGGATTTCTGTCTCCATTAATCCTTGAAACATTTCCTTTCCTACTTCCCAGTCTGAAAGAAGGGTCCTTTATTTGTCAGTTACTGTCATCAGCTTTCCTGAAATGGCAGGAAATGGTGCTACAGGATGCACATCTTACCCTTGGAGGTTCAGTGCATATGTCTCTCTACTCTTCAAAAGAAAGCTGAGAAAAACTGGTTTTGGTGTCATTTAAACGTATGCAAAGTGGATGTTATATGGTACCACTCTGACTCGTACAAGAAAATGGCAATACCTATTATCTACTCAAATTGACTACCTTATTATTGTAGCATTCATATGATCATTGTTCAGCAGTCTTTGGAAACAAAGGCTATTTTTAGTTAGTGACTTTTGACATTACTTTAATATGCATCAGGGCCAGTCTGTATGTTCTTCTGGCATTTGTTGTAAGAAAACTGTAGTAGGAATCATGCTGGGAAGGATTCAACTCACCTGACTACAACTCCCTGAAATGTGGCTATCTAGTCTAAGGTAATCTTCTGGTCTCCATTTATAGTCAGCAGAGAAGTAGGCACTTCCAAAGGACATTTGATCCTATTCTAAAATAGCTGTATAACACAAAATTAATTGGAAATGCTGATCTTTTGCACAGTTATATTTAGGTGACAGGGTTCCCCTACATTTTTTTATGATCCATACATAACATGCTAGAAGCTCAAGGTCCCAGCTGGGACTCAGTTGTACTGAATGCTGCAGTCTTAAATAGATTTATGAGTCATGTCATTGTAGTTATCAATAGGCTTTGGGGGTTTTACACTGTCTAATTTAAGGCACATAACTTGAGCACTTAAGGTCAGTGCCTAAGCAGATCTGACTCACTGGAGGAACTTGTCCCCCTCTGTTTATGGTGGAGGGAATCTCTTCTGAAATAGGTGTCTCTAAGCAGTGTGAATTCTTTTTTTGTCACTCTAGTTTTGAAGGGTGAATGAGCACGACCCTTTAGTAGGAGACATCTTGGAGTTTGCTGTTTCTTTGTCTTTCAGTTTGTTGGCTGGTTTGGGGTATTTTCTCACTTAAATAGCATAAGTGGCTCTATATCTTGTCCAGGAAAAAACAAGTTGACATTAGTTCCCTCCTGCAGCATGTGGATAAACATGAATTGCCTTCAGAATAGCCTTAATTACTGCTTGTACTGAAATGTTTTGCTGCATCAGGCCTACTAAAAATCTCAGGTTCACATCCCAACTCTGTCCCAAGGAGGATCAGCAGCACCACAGTTACCCTGTGAAGGAGAAAGAAGAGCTCATTTAGAGTACAAAAAATTGATATATAAAAGGTGACAAAATCGGTGAGAAATAAATAGCCTGTCTTGCTTTGAATTTTTTCCTCTTTACATATATTATTTCATGCAAATAATGACATTAATGCTATGCTTAAGGTTGAGTTTATAATTGCAGAAAGTCAGAAATTGTTCCTATCATAATACAATGGAATATTGAACCCAAAGTGACAAAACTCCCTGCGATCGTTGATCCCGAACTGACGCATTATTCACTAATTTTTTTTTTTATATAAGAACCACTAAGCTGTGTATTCAATGCTAGTAGACCAGCCTGTTATCTGTACAAAACCATTTAAAGTGCTTCTGAGGTCAGCCTGTTCTCAAGACAGCCTGCAGTTGGACTGGAATCCAACCAGTAGAATATAAACAGAGACTGATCTCGGAGGGGAATATGTGGAGGAGAGAAAGAAGGAGGAGAAGAAATGGCCATTGTGAAAGTTTAGTCAAATGGAATGGAAGTGAAGATTTTTAGAGCATCCTTTTTGTTGTTTTTACTAATTTATCCTTCAATGAGAATGGTAAACATTAGTGACATGATATTATTCTGGGAAGCTTATTGAATTAAGCATAACCATGAACTGACATTTTTGGAATGCACAACTCCTTGGCATGAACCTTGGGAAATTAAAACAAAATACAACACATATTGATGCTAAGATAGGCTTTACTCAGCTTTGAGCACAACACATGTTATTTCTTTCTCTTCTGAATTATGTGGTGGCAGACTGGTAACAATGAAGGAAAGGTCAAAATTCAATTTCATTCAATACCATGGAGTTCTTGTACTTAAATGCATAATGGTAAAAGGTAACCACCACAGTTAAATATCTAGTTGCCTTTTCAGTTGAGAGACACAGGATTTTCATAGTGTTTTATACTTATATTTAACGAATATCTAGGGATTACACTGTTTCACTGCAAATTTGTTTTGCAGTCTCATGACAGGTTCAAGGCACAGTATGAGCCATAACACAGTTCAGGGAAATTTTATGATGGTACTGTTCATTTCTGTCCCCATGACTTCTCACTAGGTATACATGATTATAGGTATGATTATTTCTAAACCAGTAAGCCCTAGAAAAATGGTGGAACTAACAATGATTTAAAAAGTAGCCCATACTTCTGTTACAGGTATTCCAGATGATGTTAACATGAGTTGCTCTAGACAGAAAACTCAAAATGAATGGGTAGCTGATAAACAAGTATAATTTATTGTCATGAGTAACAGCTGAAGTCTACTTGTATAGATGGAGCGGTGTTGTAATTAATAATCCTCTCCAGAAAGATGTGTTGCCCTCATGAACTATAACATTAGAAGACCAGGGAGGAATAAATAAAAAAAGAATAATGTTTTCCATGTTTTCTCTCTCTGGTCTTTCCAGAGTAAACCTGAAAGTATGGATGATATGAATGATCCTAATAATCCCACGGGTACCTGTCACAACAAGATATCATACTTAGATGAACACTAAAGCTGAGCAGTTAGAATGCAGAATTAAAACTTATCCTGGTTCATATGTATCTGCATATGAGGATTTTGCTGTGTGCTGATCTCTACAGATAGTCTTAAGAACCTGTTATTTTTCTGAAATTGCTGCCATATGTTCAGTGGTATGGCATAAAGCAAGTTGGAAATTATTAACATTAATCTGGAATAGCGGACAGCTATAGTTTATGGCACATGCAGACTGATTTTCATCCTCTTGCTGTTTTCTCAAATGCAGTCAGGCTAAAAGGCTCCTAGGTAGTTGTATGAAAGGGTAAGGCATAACAGGATTTCACTTTTCCGTAAGAATTACTCCTATAGCAAAAATGGGAATTACAGCTGAGATTTGCTTTGAAGCCATAGTCTGAAATGCTGCTATTTGTACTTCAAATGTACTTATTTGCTTATATTACGTTGTGGACTTTGACAGAGTCTGTGCCAGAAGACACTTACCTGTACAAATCTCTAACATGTAGGAGATATCAGGTAAATACTGATGAAAAGAGCAGCCCTTCACCACCACCACCACACTGATCTCAAGCCATCTGATATAATTTGAAATGACAACTGTGTTTTTTACAGCACTAATCCTAGATTTCTTCCCCTTGTGCTGGCTTTTTTCTCAATAGAGCAACCTGTATCGAGAGGTAATGCATTAAAGATGCTGCTTCATAAAGCATGGCAATTACTTGTTCATTTTATTCTGAAAATGGCATAGTTTTTCTTGCTGTTTACTTGCTGTTTCTTTACTAAATGCCCAATAATCAGAGTTGTAACAGCAAAATATCTGTGTACTCCTGCACCTACATGCATATATGCATATATCCCTTTATAAACATTAAGTATGACTATAGATATGTTACCTTTTCTTTTAAAAAAACCCACTCAAAGCAACAAAACCATCAAACAATAGAATTAAAAAGACCACATATCCAACATAAATTCACCCAACTGTAAATATGCTAAGGATCACATAGGATTAACTTTGAAGTAAGTTAAGTTTAGTGTAACACAAGCTGTGGAATGAATCTGGGCTAGAACATAAAGACATCCAAATGGTGGCTCACTCAGAACACACTTTCCTTAGGCGTACGCGAGGTTGGTTCCTTGACAATTGTTTACTAGCAGCTTTTAAGACACAAACAGCTGTGAGTGACAACAGTCTGTCACAAAATTTGTCTAAGTTCATGGCAGAGAGCTGCAAACTCTGACACCTACTGAAAGAGGTATCGTATTTGCAAGCAGTCAAAAGTGATTGAAAACCAGATGAATCTGTTAGGATACCTCATGCCATTGAACACTGTTTCCTATGCCAAATATGCATTCGTAATCTACAATCTGTTATCTACTAACACTGATGCTATAAGGTAGCATTGTTAAGAGTTTATTAATATGTAGGCATCTACTCTGAAATAAAAGCTCATATTTAATCACAGAGAAATAAACATGATTCACAAGATTCAACCAACAAATACCACAGATGGAATATTTAGACTACTCTCCTCTGAGTTGCAGCACTTTTACAGGAATTCTAACAGAATATAGGAAAAAAATCAACAGTAGGATTATACATCAGGGGAATATTCTGGAAAATCGACTGCCTTTAATAGTACAGAATTATGCTTGGGATAACCACAGTTGTAATTACTTTACATGCATAGGCACTCTGATTGCATACCATGATGGGCAACAGATTTGGTAGTACTGTTTCTGTTATTTAATTATTAGAGTTGGCCTGGAAATGTTCCTTCTTGATTGTACTTAGCTTAATCAAATATGACTTGAGCATCTGAGTTGGCACAAACCCTGCAGGAACCCACTGAAATGACAAGGAAGTGAAAAGCTACTCTTTCTTTCCTTTACATCTTAATTTGGCAATTTCTGGAAGGACCAAGGAACCAGGACAAATGCCAGGAAGAGGCAAACTCTGTGAGCTCCTTTAATGGAAATGTAAGCAATGCAGCAGAGTCTGCTCAAGGGCTTGTCTACACATTGGATGGAAAGTGGTGTCAGCACAACCAGTTGTAAAGATGTTGCTACACCAGTACTGATCTCCCTCCTCTTCACAAATCCCAAGTTTTGCTGCTGCTGTGCAGCCAAGGGGTCCTGTTATGATGTCTCAAGAGTCCCAGGGGAGGTTGCCCAGGGACCAGGCTGATGGCAAACAGGACTCCCAGGTGCTGGGACAGCAGGGAGCAGCCCCTTTCCTCCTTCTCCAGACACAGCTCCAACCCAGCTACCTCCAGGTCTACACATAATGGTGACAGTGAGAAAGGAGACAAGACAAACCTCCTCCAGCTGTGGTTACTCTTGTTAGTCAGTGCATGTGCTGTGAAGATGTCATGAGTGTCCCCATTGGGTACAGGGGCCACGTTCACTGAAACACCTGAGAGCACAACTGCATCCCAGGGCTGCTCCTGAGCACCTGTGGATGCTGTGTGCCTGTCAAGCTTGCAGTGAGATACTGTCACCACTTTTCTCCCTCTTCTTGCCAAATCTAGAATATTTCATTTACAGTCTTAGGTCCATTGTGCCAAGCACAACCATTACATGCTTATTTAGGGTTTTAGAGTGAGGTGCAAAAAACATGCATGGATTTAACTAAAAATTAATACTTTTTTTTCAATGTTTGAAATCAGGAAATCAAAAAAAAAGCCTTTGGTTTTCACCCTCTCTCTTTTTTTTTTTCCTCTCATCATTTTCCCTTTCATTGACTGGAAAAACCAAATTAGTATTTCCCCACTATTACCCATCCATTACTATTACCTGTTCAGTACTGAAATCAGAATCATCCTTATGGTCAGGGACCCTCTCTGATGGATGCAAAGAATGCTATTAAACAGGCAAAACCAGATATAGCAAGAGGAAACACATTTGGTCGGAAAGCAAAGTGACCAGAATAACAAATGTTTCACAGATTAGGCTTCACATTTCCATTTATAGTATGTTATTTTACTATCCATAAAAAACAAGCAACATAAGAGGGCAAAAGAAGAGCATCACCTCTAAAAATTGTTCACTTACTGAACACATCTGCATTCTGTGTGTTACTTGAAAAATATTTTCTACCTTTTATTACTATTAGTGACTGGATTAGCTGAGCAAATTTTCTGGGTTTTTTTTTTCCATTATATTTCTTGAAACTTCTCAAATGGATTATGAAAAATCTATAATAATAGTGTGAAGCTTCCAGGATTATTCATATATTTTAAAAAAGATAATATATTACTATTTTTACAAATAAGTCATTAGACAGTTGCCAAGAAAAGTCTTTTGGGGCACTTGAAATGCCCTGATTTTTCATGTCACATTTTGTTTATTAATAGCTCCAGACTGTTTGCTCAAGAGACATTTCAAGACTGTATACAATTTGCTCCATGTTTAGCAGGAATAAAAATTTTGCAAGAATAAATGCTCAGTCGTGAACAATTTTTGTGATGATGAGAAAAGTCTGATGAGTGTAGTCAGCAATGTTTTGGGGATGAGTGTTGTTGCAATGGTAGTTTTCTCACTGTTTAATGATAGTGATGTGAATTAGTTTAAGGTACTAAAAATTTGAGCTTTGTTTTTGATGAGTCACAAGCTGAAAAAAGTCGCATATGTATTTTAATAACATTAATAACATTTTTATTAAAACTTAGGGATTTAAAATATGACTATATTTTAGTGGCTTTTAGACTCAGGCTAACTTAATCAATATTTGGCATAATTTTGCCCTATCTACAGTCATATGACAAAGATAAATCAGGTGTTACAAAAATTAGTCTTTTAGTTCCATGTCTCTCCTTGACTTTAGGGTGCTTTCTAGACCACTGAAAATATGTTGTTGACTCAGAGTTCTGAAGTAGCTTTATTGACCTGAGCCAATACTTGAAGGTTTGTTTCTGCCTGTGTTTGTGGAAGCTTTATAAGGCAGCTCAAAATTGCTTGATAAAATCATTGTCAAGATAGAAATGAGTATTCATAAGGTATTAAAATTTTGCTGGAAAATACACCATATAAAAATTGAGTGTCCATCTTCTCACTGTTAAAAGTTTGTTAAAGCAAAGTTTCCAGATCTTTAATTTAATTTGTAAGAGTACTTACTGGGCTTCTTCACTGCCTTTATGCATTTACCAGTTTCTACCTTGCCTGCAGTTCAAACTTCATTTCACTGTAGCATGAATGCTTCAAGGGCTAAATCATCCTCCCATTGGTTTCTCCCTCCATCCTCCACAAAGCTTTTTTTCCTGAAATATTTCACTTGCACAAGAGTATTTTCTGTTAACACTGAGGGTTTTGCACAGCTGGGTTGATACCGGGTGCACTGCATACTCTTGGGCAGTATTGCCATTGTGAAAACACTGATAGAAGATAATCCCACCAGACTTTTGCAACAGAACACTGAGATAAAATATGTTTAGACTGAAAGAAAATAAGCACATTATTAAGCACTGTGGCTATCAGTTTTTTTATTCTCAGTCTAGTTCAGTATGGCTGGCTGCAAATATGGGATCTTGCAGGTTTATCCAGTTAGAAGAAGAAATAGGTAATAAACATTCTCATACATAGTTTTAAAATGCCTTTACAGATTCAATTATGTTTCTGCTTCTGTCATTGACACATGTTTTCTTTACTGGGAAACTCCAATTAGTTCATATATCCAGATTCTTCATGGAGATTAATGGTTTTTTTACAACTATCTTAAATGAAGAGCTGAGTTTCAACCCTCAGTTTCAATGGACTCTTTTAGATGATACACTGGGGAAGCAAGACTAGGCATAAGGGAAAGGCCTGTCATATAAAATTTCTATTTGTTTTTAAGTCATTGCACTTTGTTTTAAATGTGTAGGCAAAATTAATTTTCTTCTATTTCTCCATACTCTCATTAAAGGATTTACTGCTAATATTACCATCAGTTATTATATGCTAAGGTAGTTTCCATACTTCCCAGCTGATGCAATCTTAACACTGTATCTCATTCAGTGTATACCTACATGAAGGTGACTGCTGTCTGATTTGTGGTAAAAGCCTGATTCAGCTAAGATAAGCTTAAAATATATTGCAGTTTACTAGATGTCTTTGAACAACTTGAAAATCCCTTTTTTATATCCCTCATGTTAGTATTCAGGCTCTCGACATGAGAAGGGTATATCTTGTATTGTTAGAAGATATTTCAGTTTACATTATCAAAGCTAATATTCAAATAGATCCAAATGTTAACATAAATTGACAAGTTCTGTGATTTGAAGTAAAGGGACAGAGAGTATCCTTTCTTTCTTCCTTAGGACAAGCACAGAAAGATGTGGGGTTTAACAAGGCCAAGTGCTGGT
>NW_008669012.1:0-17681 GCF_000695815.1 Acanthisitta chloris
CAGGGGAGGGTGAGCCTCGGCCCCTCCTGCCGCCGTGTGAGCGAGCAGCCTGGCCTGGCCTCTCGTCCCGTCCTCTCTCGAGGGCCGCAGGTCCCGACTGGAGATCTACGGGAAGCCCTGCGATACCTCCCCAAAACGTTCAAAACCCCTAAAGAATGTGCAGTGTGTACCCTTGGCCCAAGGCCCTGGCAGTGATGGTTTTCCGCCCCTAAAGATTTGAATCGAACATTGCAATTTTGGGTTTTTTTGTTAGTAGCTGTAGCTGTAGCTGGACAGTTGTTGTTAAGCAATTGCATTGTGGACTCGAGCACAGGTGCCATGAGGAGAGGCTGAGGGAGCTGGGGTTGTTTAGCCTGGAGAAGAGGAGGCTCAGGGGAGACCTTATCACCCTCTACAACTCCCTGACAGGAGGTTGGAGTCAGGTGGGGGTTGGTCTCTTCTCCCAGGCAACCAGTAGGACAAGAGGGCACAGACTCAAGCTCTGCCAGGGGAGGGTTAGGTTAGGTATTAAGAAGAGATTTTTTACACAGGGAGTTATCAGGCATTGGAATGTGCTGCCTGGGGAGGTGGTGGATTCACCATCCCCGGAAGTTTTCAAGATGAGGCTGGATGTGGCACTTAGTGCCCTTTTCTAGTAACCACAGTAGGGTTGGACTCGATGATCTTGGAGGTCTTTTCCAACCTGGTTGATTCTATGATTCTATGAATGTGATATGCTTGGCTGGTCTTTTGCTTTAAGGAGAAGACAATGCCAGGAGTAATGGGCTGCCTCAATGGTGTCTGCCAGGAGTGAAGTTGGCAGAATTAAGTAGTAACCGGAGGAAAGGTAATTCTAGCAGTGGGAGATCATGACCAACTCATTGACCACCTACTCAACACAGACCCAGACACAACCCAAGGCAAGAACTGCACCTGGGGAGTAATTTCGCATAGGAAGCTAGGGAATCATTTAGCCAGTAGAAGATAGAATACTAATTAATAAGAGAACCATGTAACTTGCAGCCAATGGGCATTAACGCCTTTCTTTGCTAAAATGTGTAGATAGTGAAGAGCTTTGATAGTTGTGCTGTCTTTGTGGATTTGCCACCCAGCACCCCTTTCTGCACAGAACTGTCAATAAATCACATAGCTCTACTCTGTGTGGGGATTGGCCTTCTGTACACTGGGTGAAACAGCCTAAATTGGGACAGCCTTTCTGCCATCCCTTCACATTTTTTCCCTATTCCCAAGCTCCATCTACTCAACAGCTTCATTTTGGAGCCTGCACTTGCTGGCAAGAGCAGGAAGGCCAGAGGAAGGCTGGAGTTTGCAGGGGAAGGCACTGCAGGGAGCAGCATTCACCAGGCTCAGGGAGGGAAGAAGGGAAATGGACTGGGATGCTCCGGCCTGTGGGGTGTGCTGAGAAGATGCAAAGCTTAGGGGCAGAAAATGCCTCACATTGGGGTTGTGTCAGGTATGGTGCATGGAGCACTGGGGTGTTGAGGCTGCCAGGCATGAGTCTATAGCACCCTTATCTAGGGGGACAGGGCTGTGGTCACTTCATTGTCTTATGCAATATTCTCCCCTTATACTTCCAGAGATCATATTCTCTGTGTGTACAGAATTATTTAAGAGTTTATGCTGGGGTGGTTACCCGCTGTTACTGTTAGGTCAACAACAGAATCCAGGCTTTTGGTCCATAAATACAATTTATGTCTGTCTCCCCCAAACCAATATCACTGTATTTAACAGTATTAAACTACGTCTCAGCTGGTATCTTTTATTAAAACAATTTTAATTACTCTGATGGTAGTTTGTATTCAATATATGGTGGTGAAACAAACTTTTGGTTGAAGTTCATGAGGTTATCTATGCAGTTGATGTCCCTCTGGATGGCAGCATGACCCTCTGGTGTATCAACCACTCCTCCCAGTTTGGTGTAATCAGCAAGCTTGCTGAGGGTGCATCATCTGCACCATCATCCAGGTCACTAATGAAGATGTTGAACATGACAGGACCCAACACTGGCCCGTGGGGTACAGCACTAGTCACCAACCTCCACAGGTTTTGTATCTTCTGCTCCTTCCATTTTTTTGCATATCTCCATGTACATAGTTCATTTAAAAATTCAAATTCAGTTTTGTCATGGAGTTAGCTACCAGTATTTCATGTTTATCAGTCACTTGGAAATAACTGAGTTGCTCTTTAGAAAACTGCTGAAGTCATCATACTAAAAATGCTGTGGTGAAACTGAAGTGTCTCAAAACATTGGGAAAAGATTTTCTCTTGTCAAGAAGATTCATGATTTGTGTTTATTTGTGGAGTGCAGTGATTTGATTCACTTGGGTAACATTGCATGAAACCTTGCATGTCTCCACCCGTATGAAGCAATCTTCTGTTCTATCATTCAAAAAAAAGTTTCTAAACTTGCTGACAGCTCTCACAACATGCCTTTATTAACAAGCCAACACTGGAAGGAAAAAGACTTCATTGTACTCAAGAAGTTCTTAAACCTGTTTTCCCACTGCACTTTTTTTAGCGAGGAGAAGCACTGAATCTTCTTCAGGGTGCAAAATAATTGAACAGTGAGCACCTTTCAAATGTGGTGGAAGTCTGAAATGCTGTATTTAAATGCATACTGGAAAATCTATGTTTTAAATGTCATTTGCTTAGATTTTCATGAAAATTTGTTACTGAATGGGAGAGAGAGGGTATACATGTAGCACAGACCAAACTCTGCAATCAAATTAAGTTTGTTCAATTGATTTATTAATTACTTGTATTTAGCAAGGCTCTGCTTCTGTCTGAAGACAATATGCTAATACTGACAAAAGCAATTAAGATATACAATCCAGAAAGGAAGATGTGTGACCAGTTTTAAAGGTGGTTGGAATAATAGAAATACTGTATGCAAACAAAGGAATTATCAAAGAAGCCTGGGATATTACGTTGGTACTTGAGTCTGGAGAGAAAACGAGAATATGTTATTTGCGACGTGGTTTATTGCTGTATTATTAAAAACTACATCGTAACGCAAAGTTTGCCTTTTTTCTTTATTTTTTCTTTTTTTTTTTCCTTCCCTGCTCTGTGTTTTGATACATCGTTTGCGTATTTTTTCATAGTACCGAAGGTATCCATCGCCATCTAGTGACACCACGTTGTGCCTGAGCCAGAATCGAGCGCACAAGCAGAGCCTCCTAAGGAAGAAAGTGGTGCACCAGCGTCCTCGCCCACCTCTTCCAAAGGACCTGAGGTCAACAGACCTCGGGCACTGCTTTGCTGGCTCAGGGCTCACTCCTGAGGAGGTGTCCCGGAGAGGGTACAAACGTGTGTGGGAGTTTGTCGTAGGACAGCTCTTGCTGTACCTGTGCAGTGGGGAGGTAGCACAGGTGCTCTGGCCTCTGCACTGACATTTTCCAGCACTTGGAGAGGAACTCCTCCTCATTCCACGGTGGAAGAATTCCCTTCTATTTGGAGGATACCATGTGTGGGAGAATTTCTGATTGCTAATGGTCATGTGAGCAATCCAGCCTTGCTAGCAGGGCCTGAGCGAGCTGCAAGCTGAGCTGTTCAAGGACACTGCTGTGGCTGGAATGTGAGAAAGAAGGGAGCAAGATAAGCAGCTCCTGGCTGTGGGATGCAGGGGCTGAAGATGGTTAGAGGTGGAGAACAATGATTGGGGCATTTTATGATTGATATGTTAATAACCAATTATGTTGTGTGTAAGGTGGGCTAGTAATAGTAGTTAACCAATGATAAGTGGATGCTTATAATAGGTGTGTATAAAAGAATCACTTTTGTAAATAATAAAGGAGAATGACCATACTCATATTGAGACTCATCATTACTCCAGGTCCGTCTCCCACTCCGACAACCATGAACGAAATCTTCATGGTAACCAGTCCCAGCACTTGCTGATTTACTGATTTACTTCAACACCAGTATTATTGTTTAGCACAGTGTCATCATTTTTTTTTGTTCTGGATTCTTGTATGGTATTTTTTTAATATATCAAATGAGGGCTGATTTTACCTGACAGTGGTAAAATAACAACTAATGCACAGGATCAAGTAAAACATTCCCTCTGTGGTCTCCTGCTGCTCAACTAAACCAGCTAACCACAGGGACAAGCAGAGTTAGGTACTGTGGCCTCTGTCAGGAAGGACGAGCAAAAGGAAAGGCCCTGCAGGGATATCAAAATTAAATTAAAATTAATTTGTTTCCTGGAGCGTGTTTTTCAGTGCCTAATGAAGTGCATACCTTTTTGCTGAAGTCCACAAGAAGAACCATCATTAGATTTCCCACTGCAAGAATATTATAGGGTTTGTGAATGAGAGACAAATTGGGAAAATATTGTTTAGAAAGCACAATGAATTACAAGAGCAGGCTGTGCAGGAAGAGTGGGCAGGAGACCCCCTGGAAGTGGCTGCAGGAAAGGGGCTCTCAGCAAAGAAAAAGGAAAATACTCTGATCTTTAAATGACAGGTCAGTCACTACAAGTCACTAGGCTTGATACAGAGAGTAGATGGATTTTGTTGTGTAAAAAAATTCAGTACAATTTTATTCCATTATTTCCCTATGGAGTTATTGGCTTCCTTCTTAATATTCTCACAACATTCACCAAGCACACTGGGCTTTTTCTCTTTTCAGTAATGAGTTATTGACTGCAAAGGCAAAAGCATCCTCCAAATTATACAGCACAAATAATCTTATTTATTTTCCCATGGTTCTGCTTTATTTTACAGACATTTAAAAGACTATTAAACATTACAAAACAACTCCACCCTGATAAAATGATCTGTGTCACTCTTCATACTCCTGCTTTGTTTTTCCTATTTCTTTAATTATCCCCTTTAGATTTTAAGATCTTTGGTTGGAGCAATCATCAGACTTTTAAGTTTATTAAGTTCTTTGTTACCAGTACACTTAATAGTACTTCTCAATGGGAAATCAAGCTCTGCTGAATATAACTAGCTGAAATATTGAAAATATTTGTGTTAGTCTGCTGATTTGAAGTATGAGCACAAACTGGGTCCAAATGGTTCAGTCAGGTATCTGTGGGAGGCAACTGGAGTTCCTTTAAGCATTAAGTGCTCCAGAAATTATCTTAAGTATGTATCCCAAAGGGAAAAAATATAAGAAATAGCTCCATTCACTATTAATTGAGAAACCCTTAACATTTTGTGTAGAGAAAGTCTACAAGGACCAGAAAAAGAAAAAATGTCTTGCCAGACAGAAGTCAGGTGAAAATGTCAAAAGTCAAGCTTTGTTAGAGGCTGCAAAAGAAATTCAAGCAAACAGCAAAAGGCATTTGGCCATATAAACAATTAAAAAGGAGTAGATGCCTTATAAATAATAGATGTGGTTGCAATTAAAGGTAATCTAGGTCCCGCCCCAAACTACCTGAGTATTTGGCTTAGTGTGAGTAATGATAATGTCACAGTACACAGAGGCAAAACCAAGGATGTTCATGAGAATGGGTGTGGAAAAAGAAATCATTGTGTGCAAGGTGAAACCGATGGGCAAAGAGCTCAGCTCTCAGGGAGGCCCAGCAGACGGTAATACCATATGATTACAAAAATAAAATATGAATTAGTGGTATTTAAGGAGAAAAGTGATGAATGAAAGTGTATTAGGATGATTTCAATTGCCTACAAGGAGTCAACATTTTGTGAGCAAAACAGAGATATGAAAGTACACAAAAATGGGAGACATTTACCAAAGATAGGTTGTGCCAAATCAATTGGTATTTTTCTTTGCTAAAATACACAATGGTTTTAGAGAATGAAATTGCACTAAAGCAAATCCATATAGATTTCAGTAAAGTGACCAACATGGTGCTATGTGGAAGTCAGTGTGACGATGCAGGAAAATCAGAGGGAAGTAACAAAAGAGCAACAGCAGTGGCTGTATTTGCACGAGACTGCTCAGGATACAGGGGATGATTTGTGTAACTGTAGATTAGGCACTGATTGCATTTATAATTTCTGTTAATGATTATGTCCAAAGAAAAGAAACAATTAATGAAATACACTGGTGACAGAATGAAGATATCTGGTGTGCACAGTAGGACTGAACACAAAACAAGAGCTCAATTAACAGAATTCTAACACAACAAAGGCAAGGGACTTGGAGACTAGGAAGAATTTCTTCAGTAAGCACAGGTTCATCAGTTGCTGACTAAAGATAAAGAGAAAAGCCTGTCTGGAAATATTTATACAACTGTCTAAGCTGAGACCTTACAGAGAGTACTTACAACAACTCTGTCCCAGTGAAAAAAGCTTAATACATACTGGGAGAAGTTTAGGAAAAAGGACCTTAAAATGACCAAGGAAATATTCATACCTTCAGTGTTGGCCAGAAAGTGTCTTGTTTAGCTCAACCAGATAAAATCAGATGTGATTTCAGAGAGCAATGAGGGTAAACACTGGAGAGGAAGAACTATACAAGTCAAAGGACACTGCCTCAAGAACATGTTTTCCAGCTTCCTCCACATTCAGGTTGCAAATCTACAGTCTGAACATTCCCAGTGCAAGCAATACACTAACAAGCAATACATTGGTGCTATACTATAACCAAAAGCTGATCTCAATTTACTTCCTATTAAATCAGTGGGAATTAAAAGCTTGCAGCATCAGGGCCCCTCAGGGCCCTCTGTAATTCAGGTAAATTGAAACTTACAGATTCAGTGTTGAGTTTGATAATGCAAGTGGTAATTACAAGTGTGCCAGTACATACAACACTTTGCAAGTGTCCACTGGCATATATTGCTCTATTTTTTAAACATACATAGATACATATATATCTCTATATATATATTTATGTATTTGACTTCAATCAAAATGCTAAGCTGAGGTATTAGAACATTGTAAGTAACTTAACAACAGAACTATTCTACCTTGCTGCCAGGTAGACTATCCAATTTATAATACTTTTGAACAATTATATTTCTCTACCAAAAGTAAAATGAAGAAATCGTATTAGAATGTGTAGCTACCATCATGGAAAATCCCTCATTGAAGGCTTGACAATAACAAGCACAGCACAACATGTACATTTTATTATAAGTTACTTATGAATCCTTCTCTGTAAATATCCCTGGCCCCTTGCAATATTGTACTTCGTACACATGGAATTTAACAGATTTTGTCATTGTCAGCTTGAAACAATCTTTGGAGTGTGCCAGTGAGCTGTGACCTTCTAAATGCCTTTATAGCTTGGTGGAAAGGCTGAGTCACTCATTGTGAGAGGTTTGTGGAGGATGCAGAATCAAAAGAATAGATGGGACATATTCAGCCCAGGTGTGGCTGCAGTCAGTGGTGCTCTAGAGCTAAATATGAACCATGATTAGGCTTCCTCCAGGAGACAGGAGCTGTCTTGGGCTGAGGCACCTGTGGTAACACTGTCTTGCCTTCATCACGACCAAATGCCCATGCTAGGACATGGTAGGACGCTGGTGTCTGGTTCAATAAGACACATTTTGTAGTCCCTCTATTAACAGGTCTTAACCTGTTCCACTACTGCACAATTCTCATGCAGAGAAAGCCCTACGTAAAAGCTCAGCTATATTTAGACTTCAAAAGATGTGCCAAAATGACAAAAAGTCAACCCTTGTTGGAAAGTTCAGAGGCCTTTTATTTTTAACCAAGACTGTAGCAGTTTGTCTCAATTTCCCAGCTCAAACAATGTGTCAGGCTGGCAATGGTGAGATATTTTCTATGGGCTCAGTTCCTAGTATTGTTTGCAAGCCAAATGTGAGGCTAGATAGTAATGCGTCAGCCCACTTGCAGTCATGGCACAGGCATCTCTTACTAGTGACATGCCTGTGTCCTGGAACAAAGAACACGTGAAGGCAAGGGACTTACAGACTTCTTCCTTTCTCATAAGCATTTTGACCAAAAAAAATTTTGAGAAAAATATTAAGGTTTCTCCAAATAATGTTGTAATTATTATTTCAAAAAATGCTTTTGGTGCCCATCACAATTGATTTTTTTTCCTAAGAATTAAGCAGTGATAGCTAAATAGTTCTCTGAAAATACTGGATTTATTGCAGGATCCAATGAAGCATGGAGAAGTACTACTTTGGCAAGGGTAGGATTATTGTCTGTTGTTCATATTGCCATATTTCTGCAGTTCAAAGTGATGAACCATATTGGATTGTTTTACCCTGTCTTTCATAAGATGCAGAACAAATTGTGTGTAATGCATGTGTGTATCTCTGTGTCTATACATGCACATACATGTGCACATACACCTAATAAACACCATATTTGCAGACCATGTAGGACCTGAAAAACTGTTAGAATGTTGGACTTCAGATGCAGGAGGTTGCAAGGAAACAGGAGTGAAGTATGAAGTGGAAATTCACTCATATCAGTTGTGGGCCCCTGACTGTCCCTATACCTCAATATTAAGAGCTTTTAGTAACAACAAAAAATTGTTTCCAGCAAGATCATAGCCATGGACATGATGTTGCAAAGGATGCAACATTCATCTCCACTCAGCTTTGCTCACAGCAATTCACAGGGGCTGAATTAGGGAGAAAAAACTTATATTTTCTGTCCCCACTTAATTAAATAGGTAAATATAACTTGAAAAGTGAACATCAGTTAAATAAAATCTTTTAACATGAAGTTACTAATTCTTTCATAACAAAACAAATGCTATTTGCTGCAACTCGAAAGTTTGTAACATTAATGTCTGACAATGAACTTTTGAAAAACCTTTTTTAGGGTGAGTGTAGGATGTCAAATTCACTCTAAAATAAGTTCAGGTAGGTGATTATCACAGTGGATTTACTCTGAATTGTCATTACTGGGGTGCCATCCTGATAAGGGCATAAATCAAGGTAGTGTGGCAAAATGCTTGGACTGAAGGCTGCTGTCATACTACTGATTACATTTGTTGAAATGTGCTTACGTAGTCAACCAGTTACATGATCTATTTTATTTTGCAGTTGTGTTAGGGAATCCCAAATACACTAAAGTTCTGTAAGCAAAACCATAGTCTGACCAATGTTCTAATTCAGACCAATTTCAGTAGGAATAATGTTGCCACAATCAGAATCTGAAGGTCTCTTGGGGATTAGGGTTTTGGCATGATAGCCTTCTAATCAGCTATTTCTTCTAACGAAATCAGTGTAACTTGGTTATGTAACACAGTGATACAAACCTCTTGGAAATGGAGCAATATTCTTGTCTCCCAAGAGAGAAAAGTAACATATTTTAGCTTTGTGTTCTAACCTTACATGTTCTTACATGACACTTTACATACAAGCTAAAATTACACACTGACACCGGCTTTTCCATAGTATAGTCTAGCTAAACAGACCACATCCTGACACAAAATCTCCTTTAAGTGTTTTTGCTATAAATTTGGTGTAACTCCACTAAAGACAGACAGGAGATTCCAGTTTTGGTGAGCTCAGAATCTGTTCACTGTAGCACCCATGCCCATTGCTTAAATTTTGCCTTGCTACCTGTTTCTGAAGGCTAAACTTGCTTTTGAACCCTGAGAGTTGTCTCTTCAAGCAGGCTTATTCTGTTTCCTTAGCAGCAGCACATGCAGCTTCTAAACCACACATGATGCTATCGCAGTGTCTGAGGCTGTCCTTCAGTGTCACCTAGCCACAATTTTTGCCCGTGGTTCCTGGTATTTGCATGCTGCAGTGCTTTTCAGATCTAGGGATCCTTAGAGAGTGGATCCTACTGAATGAAGTGTGGCCCTTCTTGGTTACCTCCTGTGGGCCCTCTGGGAAATATCTAGAGGCCCAGGGATCACAAGCTGAAAACCACCAGAGCTCAGCAACCCAACAGCCTAGTTCACATCCTTGCCTTTTTAGATAGGTATTCTTTGTATTAGTACTGGCAAGGAACTTCAGTGTTCTCTCCAGCACTACTGTGCTGACCCTGTATGTCCAGTAAAATGTGCAATTAAAGAAGACTCTTTACATTCTCTTCCATGTTAACATACACACGTTACTTCCTATAATGTTATTATATTAGCACGTCGAGTCACCACTCAAATCAGGCTGCACTGTGCTGAAGACAGGGACCTGCTCATAATAACTAACTCCCTTGCATATGGCACGTTGCACTTCTGTGTTATACCATAGCAGAGAGAAAGAAGAAAGAAAGGTTTGACAAATGTGTGTGGTTATATGATTTACCAAACATTTTCGTCAAGCAGGCCCACCACTTATTAAAGAATTTGAGCAAGTATGGGGTCACAATCCTGCTGGCCACTTTATTCTTGATAGAAACCAGGATGCCATTGGCCTTTTGCCACCTGGGAACACTACTGGCTGATGTTCAGCTGCTGTTGACCAGCACCTCCAGGTCCTTTTCTACTGGGGAGCTTTCCAGTCACTTTTCCCCCAGACTACATGGGATTGTTGTGACTGAAGCACAGGACCCAGCACCTGGCCTTGTTGAACCTCACACAGTTGTTCATGGCCCATCTTTCTAGCCAGTCCAGATCCTTCCTGCCCTCCAGTAGATCAATATTTCCACTTAACTTGGTGTCATCCACAAAGTTACTGAAGGTACACTCGATTCCCTCATCCAGATCATCAATATAGATAATGAACACTGAGCCCTGGGGAATACCTCTAGTGACTGTCTGCCAACTGGATGCAGCACCATTCACCACTACTCTCCGGGCCTGGCCATCCAGTTTGTAATCTGTTGGAGAATGGCTAAGAGAGTGGGGACATAATCCTGGGAATGCACCTGGGGAAGGCTAAAAAGAGCAAGGACACAGTCCCCTGGGAACGCATGGACACAGTCCTGGGAACGCACCTGGGAATGCAGTGTACAAGCAAGGCTCTGGAGATAGTAACTTATATATAGATAGGGAGTAACTCAGCTTGGCAGAAGGCAACAGATGGCAGGGGCAAGTTGTCCTTGAGGGTGAGACAAACAAGTTTGAGACAAACAGCTAGGAATGCAGCCAGGCCTGAGAAAGTAAGAGATAATCCTCACAGTTGTAACCGCAAGTAGGGAGAGTACCTGAATGCTATCTTTATAGCTTCGGCAGGGGCAAGTTGTCCTTGAGGGTGAGACAAACAAGTTTGAGACAAACAGCTAGGAATGCAGCCAGGCCTGAGAAAGTAAGAGATAATCCTCACAGTTGTAACCGCAAGTAGGGAGAGTACCTGAATGCTATCTTTAGAGCTTAGCCAATTAAAAATGATTGATAGTTATATGCCTGTCCTGTACTGTACAAGAAAGAGCCTGTCGGACAATAAAGTTGAAGCTTGCTGTATCACCCACACGGAGTTGGCCGCTTGCTTCCTCGCGCAGAACTTTCCCTTTCCCAACAAATGGCACCCAAACAGGGACGTGAACTTTCACAACAGTAATCCAGCAAAGAGTGCACAGGTGTCCAAGCCATGGGCTGCCAGCTTTTCCAGGAATATGCCATAGGAGACAGCATCAAAGGTTTTGCTGAAGTCCAGGTAGACTACATCCACAGCCTTTCCATCATCCACTAGGTGGATCACCTGGTCATAAAGGAGATCAGGCTGGTCAGGCAGGACCTGCCTTACCTAAATCCATGCTTGGTGGGCCTGATCCTTCAGTTGTCCTGTATGTGCCATGTGGTTACAGTCAAGATTATCTATTCCATAACCTTGCTGGGCAAGTATCTTTTCTTGGGGCAACATTTGTCTGTAAGTGCAGACACATTTTACCAAACACACAGTTTACAGCACCATGCACCAGTGTCCCAACCTGTTGCTATGATGCTTTTGCTTCTCTATACAGTGCATGTCTCCTCAGAACTGTGGTACAGCCAGGCTGCATCCTCACATTTACTGCAGTAAAACACAATCCAGTGGCTGGCATTGAACTGACAACAGTGAGCTGGAAAGCAGGAAAGAGGTAAAAGTTGCTGAGAATGAGGCCATCAGAGGGTCTCTAAGGATGAACTAAGGATTTCTTTTCCTTTTCTGTTTGTATCTTTCGCTATTCTGTTATTTGACTATCCTGTTCATTTTTGGCTATAGACTGTGAAAATTTTACGTATTTAAATAACAAATAGTAAGTATCCCTTGAACAGGCCTAACAGCTCATATTTATATATTTTCTTCTCCTACAGATGCACAGTAGTGCTACAGCAATGTTCTTTGTTTCTCAGATCTCTTAAAATTTGTCCCAGAACATGACCAATGTTTACATTGTCTTTTTCTCTGAGTTGTCTGTAATGGATCATACCAAAGAGAGACCCTAATCTGCTAGGATTCAGAAAGACTATTGAGGAAAGAAGCAATAGTGACAGGGGAGCCTTCCATGGCCTATGTTTCACCTGATCTGGCCATAGCAATGAAAAGATCCATGTCTGATGATACTCCAGTTACCACAGTCTTACCCCATTAATAAGGGCTGGTCAGACTTATTAGTGTTTTCTTCGGTTTCTCTTTAATTGGTTTTGCAGTGGGACATACTGTTTTCAGAGGCCATTAAAGTGAAGCCTGTCCTTTAGGACTTCCTGTGGCCAGCAAACTTTCGATGCATTTGCTAGCCTGTATTTTGTAATGTAGAAAAACTCTGATGACAATAGGTACTTCTATATTTGAAGTATGTGGCCTGTTCTCAGAACAAAGAGCCCACAGGGCTCTCATGTAGTCAAATCCTGTATGTAGCCCACCATCACTGCTGTCGACTTCATGATGTGCTGCAGAACCCATTCTTTGTGTCAGTGGAAGATGGATAGCCAGGCCTGAGGCTGAAAGCAACTTTTCTTCTTATTATAACCTGTAGATAATGAACTCAGAAAATAAGGTTTTGTTTGCATTCTTTTTCCAGAGGGATGTCCTTCTCTTTGAAATAACAGGGCATGGAACAGTGGTCTAGCCACTGTAGTGAGAAAGCTATCTGTGTTATGGCTGTAGAGGAAACACACTGTAGTCCAAAAGGAAGCAGAGAGATAGGGATTGTTCAATTGTTTGAATTGCTTAAGGAGTAAAGTAGGTAAACGCAGATAAAGTAGCAGAAAGTGGTTGGCTTGTCCTCAGAGCTAGACAGGAGATTTCCCAAACATGTAGCTGCTGTGCAGATGTTTGGCATGTTTGGTGCTGGTCTGCTCAAATTGCTTAACAAGCACTGGGTCTCCAGAGCGTGATGGGATTAAACAATTAAACAAAAAATGTTCCCTCAAAGGGTAGTCCAGATGACATATATCCTTGTAGATCTTTTTGATGATCACGGAAGTGAGACTTGCCAATAAATAATTACAGTGTCTCTTGTGTTTCTAGCTTTCACTTCTGGACCAGGTTGGGAATCATATATCCCAAAGCACAGCTATATTGGAGATGGATGCACAGACTGTTGAAATACATCAGTTATGACTTTTGTAATTGGCACTGGCAAATACATTCCTCAAAAAGACACGAAGTGCCTCTTAAATACCACAGCTGAGTAGGGACCTTGGTGGATGGTCCAGATTCCCCTATCTCACTCCATACTTTTCATGAATTTCAACGTATTGCAGCAGAAAAGGCTTTGGAGGAACAGAGAAGGTTGATTGCCCCTAGTGGAAGACTGAGAAATAGGTCATGGGCTGTGCAAGATGCAGATTAATTGATGGTGGAGACAGTGCTAGGATGACCATGTTGAGATACTGTGGTGGCTTGTGGACAAGCAATAAATACTGCTGCAGTAACTCACAGGTCTGTGGTAAAATTACATTTCTTTTGTTGTATTTGTGAAAGGTAGGATCCATCCAGCTGCTACGTCATAGGTTGGACTTGATGATCTCAGAGGTCTTTTCCAACCTGATTGATTTTGTTATTCTGTGATCTGTCTAGTGATTTTCAACAGATCCCTTTTACAAGTGCCTGTCTTGAAACCCATCTGATCTGCTTCGTCTGTGGCATCATTTGAAAATCAAAAAGTTCCACACATCTTCCAGCTGCTGCATGGTGAACCATGTCCTTTTGTTTGATTTCAAGCTAACTCTTAGCAGCTTCACTGGAGAACCTCTAGGTCTTGAATCAGAAGAGACAATGAACAGCAGATTCATATTCACCCGTTCCATTCCATTCAAGATTTCACAGGCCTTTATCATATCCCTTTTACACCATCTCTCTTATAGCTGGAGATAATCTATTCCACTCATTTGTAGTGATAGATGCCACAGAAAGTCTCATTAATATATAAAATGTTTCCGCAGAGTAAGCTTCAAAAACAAAATGCACAGAAAAAGAAAGTAGAGTGGTGCCTTTGAAATACCTGAAGGAAAAGACTGAAGAATTGATCATTTCATAAACTTTATCCTTCCTGAATGAGGAAACAGAGGAAAAACTGTGATTGTGTAATGAAATACTACATCAGGATGCATCTGCTCAATGCCCCCAGTTAAAATCTCCCCAAAACATGCTCAAAGTGTCCACCTGCAGTCCATAGCTCACCTTGCAAGTTGGCCTGCCAGAGAGCCTATGGCTCCCCTGCCATCTAGTTTCTCTTCTGCTAACCAAGCTATATTCAAACACTGGCCCTGTGGTTTTTGGTTATTTTGCTGGGCTCTCCATTCACCTTCAAGACAACAATACTGAGAGCAAGAAAGAATATTTTATGGTAGGTCTGTATTATACTCCACTGTTTAAGTTATTTTTGGTGGTACAGTGGAATTATTATTCTCAAAATCTCTCAAAACTGGGACAAAACTGGAGAAAGAAAAACCAGCACATTTGTGGATACAGAAACCAGAAGATGGAGAACTACCGTAATTTTTCTCTCATTCACAGGGTTCCCTCTTAAGAGTGAGAAAAAGTCTTGTCTGCCATCTCTGCCCACAGGAAGTGAGGGAAGAGAAATAAACAAAGGAAATGTTCGTGACTGAATTCACAGAAACCTCTGAGAAATTAAGAAAGACCGAAGACAGTTTGACAGGCATGAAAAGGAAAAAGAGGAAGAGCCTCTCTGTGACCAAAGGACTGGTAGAGATGCCTCTCTCTGACCAGAAAAATTGCAGAGAGTTGCTTTTTGACTCAAGAGCTCACATCAAAGGACAACACTGGCTCCAAAGAGAGTGGACAGGGACCATGAGATGGTGAAGCAACAGTAGGTGAATAGTTGCTGGAAAGGATGGTCTACCAAAGTTACCATCCAACTTGTTTGTTTGTCTTTCTCTCTGGTACTTTACACTACATGTGGGCCTGAAATTTCATAAGCCTCAGTCTTTCCTGGAGACTTCCTCCTAGAGAGAGGTGGTTTGCCACAAGAGCTCTTCACCACTGTCCCTTCCTTTGCAGTAGAGCAAATCAACTACTCCGGGAGCTGAGTGCATTTAATCCAAAAGAGAGACAGAACACTATAGCATTTCAGTTCACTGAGTCCTCAGGGAATTCCAAAGAAAAGGCTCAGTTAACAAGTGCTCTGGTCTCTGTAGCCCAGAGGTGCATGCTATGCCACTCCAGCCCACAGGGGGCCTGAGCTTCTAAGAAGGGTACAAACGATGGAAACAGAAAGTAACACCTGAAAACAGCAAGTAATGCCAAGCTCTTTTGGAAACAGAACAAAAGGCCAGAAACATCCCCTCATTTTTAAATTCCCCAAGTCTGCATAATATTTCTGCATGTGAAGTCTTAGGGAAATAAAATATTTTTTTGGTCCCAATTTGCTGCCCCTTCTGCAAAGTGGATTTCTTTTTAGATGCTGAGCCAAAACATGCCCCTGAATGGAAAGCTCAGTCTCCTCATGGCTGTAAAGCAGAGGTATAAAAGGAGCACAATATTTGAAAAGTACTTTTGCTATTTAAATACATTAGATCAAGACATACTAGTAGCCCTAGTGATGGACACTTACAAGTATTCATGAAGTACAGAAGGAAAACAAAACACTGCTTGCAAAACGGAAACTCCTTCCCCCAGTAATTCGGCAAACATTGACACTGTGCAGGGGTTGTGAATTCTCTCAAATTGAAATCACACCACATTCTCTGTTTAACAACAGTGAAGACATAAAGGCCATGAGAAACCAAAACTGTGCAGTAGAAATCCAAAAACATGGTGCTGCCCTGCTCACCAGGCCATGAGAAGAAACACAGAACAATGGGCAATGCTTTTTTCCCAGGCTTTTGGAAAGATATCCCAAAGGTTTTTTCGAAAGCGTTTGAAGGCATTTGAGCCTTTCCTCAATGCATGTGCTCAGTGTACTTTTGAGTTTCCTGGAGGCTGCTAAGCACATCCTCATCCTTTGATACCTGACTTTTGCAGAGTTCTTTTCCTTGCTCTCACAGATGATGTCCAGCCCAGAGCAGTTATAGTCAAGCTGCTTGCACAGCTAGTCAGAGCCCAGCCTTCAGGCTGTGATTAGTCTTCTTCAGTGCCTCAGGGTCATACCCTTGTCCTCAGAAGCAATGCCATCCTATACTTGCTTTGATCCCACTGTCCTGCTGATGTCTTTGTCTGTCATTGTAGTGGAAGAAGGTGGGAGGGGAAGAGAGAGCATTTTTAGCACTGGGAACTGCAAGCTCCATAAAGCTTGCGAGAAAATTCGTGATCTACATGTCCCCCACAAGTACTCTGTTAGTTGACCAACCAGCATCAAAGTGGTTAACTCCTGATTAGTAGCTGTAAGAATGACACCTTAAGCATGGCACAGCTATATGCTTTGGACCACAGAGATGTGTTCTGCTCTCTCTTTGCTACTGTTGCTCAGTGGTGAAGTCTTGGGAGAAATATAGCTGCTGCTGGTCAAGTCATACTGTAGTATACCACATCATCTCATCTATCTCTGTGCCGGACACTTCTTTCTGGAGCTCAGAAATGGCACCTTATGGGGTAAAACTACTCCAAGTCTCTCCTTAAGCAACTGTTAAGTTTTACTGCCCTTTCCCCCATCTGCAGCAGCAGCAGAAAGGGTGGGGAAAGCTGTAGCTGCCACTGCTTCAAAAACGAAGCACAAGTTTCCTGTTTTGTAAAACTGACCACAACAGTGGCAGTGGGTAAGGAGGGCTGCATGGACACTTGAGTGTGTGCTACCATAAGCCTGTGGGTATAAAGGGGAGGAAGGGTGGTGAGAGTGGGCTGGTGGGACTGCTTACCATGAAGTGGCTGCACAAAGACCACCCATGCGTTTATACCAGAGAGGCCCCACACACTAGAGATTCAGCCCTGTGCCTCCCTGGGCTCAGCAGTAGTGTAATGGGCATGGGAGATGTGGCCACAACCTCAATAAGTGGGAGGAAATCCCCCAAGTGAAAACAAAGGCTCTGTAAGTAATTTCCTCCGAGCTGAACAGAAGGACATTTGTGTTGATCTAGTTATTACACACCAGTCACAACAAAACAATTCGCTTGCAAGCAGCATAGACCCTGCTTGCTTTCCTCTAGACTGACACTTAGAAATGTGAGAGGTCTGTTTCCACTGAATTTTACAAGATCTTTTTCTCTCAAGTGACAGTTTCTATAGGTCAGGCTGGGCTAAGAGAATGTAAAGAAGAGAGCCTGCATGACATCTCACTTCAGGTCCTGAAGTCTGAAGTTCAACGCAGGCACCTGATGGGTGCAAAAAGCCTCTTCAGTTACTCTGGCTGTCGCTGAGTTTGCTGGACGTGACTGTTACACACGGTTGATTACGAAGGAAGGCACTGTAAGCCCGAGGGCACGAGCAGATCTGCGCTGGGCACGGAGGAGGAGCAGCCTCGGGGTGCGCAGCCCGCTCGGGCCGGGGCAGCGCTGTGACACCGCCCGCACAGCCC
>NW_008669013.1:0-14626 GCF_000695815.1 Acanthisitta chloris
GGCCCGGCCGCTCACCCGGCGGGTCTCGGGGTCACCGCCGTCTCCCGTTAACTGTGAGGGCGCCGAGGCACAGGCTGCCCAGGGAAGTCGTGGATGCTCCATCCCTGCCAGTATTCAAGGACAGGCCGGACAGACTTCTGAACAACCTGGTCTAGTGGAAGGCCTGCCCGCGGCTGGGGGGTTGGGATTAGGTGATCTTTGAAGCCTCTTTCAATCAAAACCATTCCATGATTCTGAATAAGGGCAGCTAGGGAATTGTAGTTTTCTAGAAATCTCTAGTCCACTTAAGCTATACATGCCTTGCATTGTTTTACTGAAGTGATGACCAATAGTCAATCAGAGGGTTAGGGGTAGGGGCATTGTTTTACTGAAGTGATGACTGATAGTCAATCAGAGGGTCTGTGGAACAAGCCCTCCAGAATGATATGGAGCTAATCCCTGCTGAAACCAGCTGTAGGGTTTGGAATCAAGACAAGGAACAACACCCATGCACCAAGTAAGAGAGTTCATCCAGAAGACAGGTGATGAAGACTATGGTATGACCATTGAAGGTCACAGAAGATCCTCAATGACCACCTCAATTGACTGTGCAGGCGTGAAGGGAGTGGAGACATGACAATGATTTTCAGGAAATATTTGACATACATGTATGAGTTACAGAAATATGATGATTATGTGTGATTTGTTGAAATATAAGCTGTCCCGTTTGAAGTTAAGCTGTGTGTGATAGGACGAACAATCCCACACACACACAGCACCATCATTAAAGGAATCCTTGCTTAACAGTTTCGTGCTCTTGGGTCGATTTCTTTGAATCAATTCTACGCCAATCTGACAACTGCAGGGGCAGTGCAGCCTGAGGAGGACACTGAGGTGCCAGGGATGGGAGCTGGGTGTCACACAGACAGAACAGTCCTGGTTTAATGCCTTAAAGGAAACAGTTTCCAAAGCTATTAGTCACAGAGTTGAAAGAACTACACAGGAAAATCTGAATTGCAATTGGGTAACTACCTTTTTTAAACACTGAAGAACCACTGGTAAAGCCTTAGAGATTGGCTCATTATCGGAGAGTGTGAAAAACTTAGGAGGGCACATTGCTAACACAGAACAAGTCTTGATTGCTTCATAGACGGATATAAACAGTGTCTTGGTTACTGCTCTTGAGACCCCATTTGGAATACTGTGTGAGGTCTGGTGCCCTCAACACAAGAAGGACATAAAACTGTTGGAGCAAGTCCAGAGGAGGCCACAAAGTTGGTAAGAGGACTAGAGCATCTCCCCTACAAAGACAGGCTGAGGAAGTTGGGGCTGTTCAGCCTGGAAAAGAGAAGACTGCATGGAGACCTCATAGCAACTTTTCAATGTCTGAAGGGCCTACAGGAGAGCCAGAGAGGGACTCATTGTTAGGAACTGCAATGATAGGACAGGGGGTAATGGGTTCAAACTGAAGGAGGGCAAGTTTAGGTTAGATATTAGAAGTTTTTTACTGTGAGGATGAGACGCTGGCACAGGTTGCCCAGGGAAGTGGTGTCTGCCCCAACCCTGGCAGTGTTCAAAGCCAGGCTGGATGAGGCCTTGAGCAACCTGGTCTAGTGGAAAGGTGTCCCTGCCCATGGCAGGGGGGTTGGGACTAGATCGACAAGGTCCATTCCAACCCCTAAAATTATGTGGTTCATAGCATGAAACAAGACCTTGTGAGAGAGAAGGATAACGTTCAGGGGGTCACCGACTCTTAAGTGGACTGTATAGCAACAGAACAGTCATGATCAGTGTTTCTGCAGTCTTGCAGATTTAACAAGGTCTAGTAGTTGGCATTTGAAGGAAATAAAAAAAACCAGAACTGGTAAGACATTTAATAAGTTTATCAATAATGAGATTTAGTAATTGGTACAATTTAATGAAGATTGTTAAGATGCTCTATCACAGGAAATACTGAATCAAGATTGATGTTGCTATATTGTCAAAACATGTTTTAGTTCAACCACATATATTTAAATGAAGCAAAAATTAAGTTATGGGAAGCCTGTGGTCAATGTTATGCCAGAAGTGAGGCTCCATTATGCCATTCATTCATAAAATATGACTTTAGTGTTAGTTGTTCAGTCAGTCCTCTTTCCAATGCAAATTTCTCTCCTCCTGTTGCTGCTATGTTAGAAATATGTTGATAACAGAGAGAAAGGTTAAGTCAATCACATCACAGCTTTTTTTTTTTTTTTAATCTCCATTCTTTAGTGCTGCTTTAGAAATATTTCGCTACTTGTAACATAGCCACTGGCCTAGTAGAATGAGAGGGAAATCAACAAATCTCATATCTGTCTGCTTTTGTGTTTTCCATTTTTTGGTCTTTTTTTTTTTTCCCCTTCCCTAGTATGGACAAATCAATATTTTAAAATACTGAAGTGATGGAATAAAAACACACTGTTCTTTTTCTTTTCATCTTCAATTCTTCTTTCTGTATACTTTTCCATTCATACCAGTTTGGTGTCAGAGAAATATTCCTCTCATTCTCCTTCACTAAGTTGATCACTTGAATTAAGTGCTTTTTATAAGGCCAATATGTGACTTCAAAAAAAAGTAAAAAAGTCTTTGAGTTCACCACGGATGCTGAATGTCAAACTAGCTCCAGAGAAACAGATTTGAAAGCATTCAGATTTTTTTGAGCTGTGAGTTTGCTGAATGTTTGTAAGAATTGTCCTTTAAATCAGGTAATCGTACCCTAATGCACTGCTTATTTGCCATAAGCCTCTGACTCGTTTCAGTATGTTTAACTGGACTGCAGGATTTGCTGAGCAAAACAGCAGAATCCAAATAAACAGATGTTTTTTCCTATATGCATTATGGGCATACATTTGACTGCCAGCCAACCTGGCAGCTGCTCACTGATTCACTCACCTCCCTGAAGTAGAACAGAGACTAGAACAGGAAGAACAAAAGGAAGAAAACTTGTGAGTCAAGATAAAGGCAGTTTAATAGATGAAGGAAAGAGGAAAGGGAAACCCCATACAAAGGAAATCACTGACTACCTCCCATAAATGGACCAGTGTTCAACCAGTCTCCAAGCAGCAGCCAACTCAAAAGTCATCTCCTTCTTCTGCCTCCTTTTTATTGTTGAGCATGATGCTGTGTGATATGGAATATCCCATTAATCAGTTTGGGTCATCTGTCCTGGCTGTATTCTGCTGTCAAGTTTCTTGACCATCCCCAGCATACCTCCCTGGGTGGGGATGATGACAAAGTGGGGAAAAATAGAAAGTCCTGACTTTGTGCAAGCACGATACAGCAGTAGCTGTAGTGTTGCTGTGTTATCAACACTGTTTTAGTCACGAAACCAAAACACAGCACCATTCATGCTGCTATAAATAAAATTAAATCTATCCCAGCCAAACCCAGTACCTACATGGACAGTTTTGGATGAAAAATAAAAGATTATGTTGAATCCTTAGAATGACTTGAACTAAATTCAGTTCAAAGATTAAATGCGCATGCCATACATGACATTTAATGTTTCACTTATCTTCTCAAATGAAGAGCCACTGATGGAAGGCATGATCCAAGTCCATTTCTATTTCCAGCTGCAAGCTTACACTTCTTGAGTAAACTGTGGTACCCTACAGCTGCAGAGTGAGTTGGATCAACCAGTGATGCCATGCAAAAAGATGTAGTTTTGTAGTGGCTCAGCAGACTGAACCAGCTCTCCTGTGGCTGCAGGCTGATGCAGATGAGAGGAAAGGAGAATGAGTTCAGAAAAGGCAACAGGCCAAGAAACACCTGTTTGGCAGTAAGCTTTGGTTAGGTGCAGCATGAATCCACATGCTCCATTTGCACAAGAATGAGAGAAAACACAAAACATAATGCAGCCACGTTCAGCTAAGAAAATAAGAACCACAACATTCCATATGTAGGGATCATATTCTATACTTCTCATGTAAGTAGAGAAATATCCTCTAAAATCAGAATAATCTTTCAGATTATCAGATGTATCTTAAATTCAAGGCTGAATGGAATTTTTGATGCAGGAATTCTATTTATGTGATATAGCTGCACTAATAAAAAGGGGCAAAAGGGATAATGTATTACTTTCGCATGAGAGATTAGAGAATTTTTCTCTTCAAAATGTTTTAAGCAGACTTCAGATGCCTTGCAATAGGCCATTTTGCTGAAACTGCCAGCACAAGTGGAAATCTCACATGCTTTTTGTCTGTTAAGCGTATAGGCAGTTACAGAATCATAGAATGTTAAGGGTTGGAATGGACCTTACAGATCATCTAGTACCACCCCACCCCTGCCATGGGCAGGGACACCTCCCACTAGACCAGGTTGCTCCAGGCTTTATTCAGCCTGGCTTTGAGCACTGCCAAGGTTGGGGCATCCACAGCCTCCCCAGGCAACCTGTTCAATGTTCTGGATTATGTGAAACTCAGATCCTACAACAGCAGTAATTTCTCTCTGTAAAAGAATTGAATAAAACCCATGAAAGTAATCAGGCAATAACAACAGCAAAGTGCATCAGCATGGCTGACAATCCTTTGAGAGTTTCACAAGATTCACAGTGTTTTAGATGAAGTTCTCTGGCCTTCAGAGACCTTAAGGAATTCACAAACTTAGTGCTTTGACTGCTGTCCATGCCAGTATCATAGTCAGAGTGAGAGCTGTGTTGCAGAACATAGGGTGTTTGTGCTTCATAAAGAAAGTAAAATTCAGGGTTTTAGGAAGTTTCCATTCCTCAGTTTTAGCCTAAAGAAGACAGAAGAAGACATTCAATTGTGGGAATTGGATGTCAGCAGAGTGTGAAATGTCAAGTACTGTTAAGAAAAAAAGTGCTGCTCTTGAATAGAAAATTTTGTTCCACTTTTTTAAAAACATTTCTCTGTAGATCCTACTTTTTTAACAAGAGATGACGAATCATGCTGAAATCAAGAAAGTTTTATTTTTTCTAAAATTGAATTCAATTGGGTTTTGTTAATTCATTAACTTATCTTTAAAATTTACGGATCCTTCCTACCCTACAAATATTCTTCCTGCAAATGAAATAACTTTAAATATAAGAAAAGGAGGAATATGACACTGATTCCTAATCATTCACTGATGAGCAGAATTATAGGGAAGAATGTATATTATTAGTAGGTTTCAAATTGATTTATAAGAACCCACATTTTTGCTGAAAAAAAACTCACAAAACCACAGAGAGGCAAAATGAGAAGGCTGAGGACGTCTGCTCTACTTGTTTCTGTAATAGTTGTTCTATATGGCCAGGTCCTATTTTTCTGCCTTAAACACAACCCACTCCATCGGGGCTGAGTGGATTCTTTCAATTAGGGAGTGTGGCCACCTACTGGGGAAAAAACAGTGTAAAAACAACATACATCAACAATGTACAGAATGTCAAAAAATGGCAATACGTTTAGCACAGGTAGAGAGCCACGTAGAAATACAAACAAAAGTCCCAGTTTCCTGTGCCTGTTTATTGCCAGCTAATTTTTGCATTACTGTACTTTGCTCTTGCTCTGTATAAATAATTCTCCCTTCTGCTGACAGCTCTATCCTTGCCCAGTTACTTCGCTCAATGAGATCAAATGAATCCCTGATTTCTAACACCTGGAGTTTTGTTCAAATCACTATTAGGTCTTTACTGCATAGAAATTGCACCTTACAAATGACTGCATCACAAGGCATGACGTAACCAATCATTTTATTTATTAAAGTATCAGCAATCATTGTTTTATTTGGCAGGAGCACTCTAAGCAGCAACAAATGTGACTGAAATATGAACTGAACTGAACACATGAAGAATTAGCAAGAGAATTTACATGGATGTTCTGTATTAGTGGTGTGGTACAGCCATGTCTACAGCAGGAAAACATACTTTTGTAAAAGGGCACCAGCCAGAGCTAGATCATAGTTGATGCTAACATGACACTTCTTACCTGGAGAAGTCTAAGCTATGTTTACACATGCTGGAAGTTGGCTGATCATGGCACTGACATGTCCTGTTGACTTTACCAGCTGGAGCAGGTCATCAAGCACCCCTACTGCCTGGTGAGCAGGTCATCAGAGAGTGATCACTGCCTGAGTGTCTCACCTTCCACTTGTGGCAAAGGGTTCTGAGAATTCAGTTTTAATATAGCATCCTTCATTTAATATCCTTATCAAACAAATGTTAGAGCGGAGAATAAAATGGTAGCAGCTGGTGGTGTTTGTTGATTAATTACGATCGAGGTCTGTATGTTTATCTAAAATTGGTTTTGCCATCACAGGACTATAGAGAATGGAGCAGGATGTGATTAAATTTAGATGTTTTGCTGGGAAGAAGGGGAGAGTTTTCCAAATGTCATTTGAGAATGATGACCTGAGAAGAAAAGTCTTTATAAGAGCTGAGAAGCTCTTAAACAGTGTTGAAACTTGTTCAGTCTTTACTTACACTGCTTTTCTGAAATAATCCATATCTATTTCTAAAAGGAAAACACAGTGGTTTAGATATACGAAGTGTTGACTCATTTAAGACAAACAGTAAGAGCATTCACGTGTCTTGATACATGGGTAGTGCTGACAGGCTGCTCTCACCCACCTCCGTGCCCTTGTGTGGGTGGGAGTTGCAGTTTTATCTAGAGGAACAGTCTCAGCATTCAGTATTTTATTGATATGTTTATACAAGCAGCAACATCTGTGAAAGAGGCTGCACTTTTTTATTACAATAATAATGATTTAAAGTTTGATCAGACTTCTGACCATGTAAGACCTCGTTTCAACCCAAAGAAGACTCAACCCACCTTTCAGAAAACTGGTTAATATTCAAGGACTTAGCAACTGCTCAAAGAAATGTGCTACTTCTGCAGTCGGGCCTTAAGGTTATTTACTTGGATTATGACAGTTACAAAATAGCCTCAGTGTACTTTGTTTCCTGACTTTCTCTGAGAGGGCATGAGGGAGATGCAGGGGAGATGGTAGGTGAGAGGACTGGGCTGTACAGGGGTGCTGGGTGCGAGGGAGGTGACAGGGTGCTGTGGGGGATGTTGGCACCTCCCACCTCACTCGAGCGCTCCCATCGCTGCCTCCCCAGGGAAGAGGCTGGAGAGAGGCTGGAGGAAGGGCAGCACGGGGGATGCACAGACCCACCTCTCTGCGTCCCTCCCTTCTCTTCCCAACACCCCCACCAAAAATGCATGTGGCTCCTTTCCCCCTCCTTTTATCAAAACAGGAACAATGAGACAACATCCTGCGCATAGCATCAAATCCCAATTTGGCTAGTTATGTGTTTTGTCACAAAGGGTTTGGTTATGCCATGTTTCTTGATTTCATTGTTTAGGATGGAAAGCTGCTTCCTGAAGGCGATACAGTCGCGAGTTGCCTCACTGAGGTGTTACCCAAGGTGAGTTGGTTTGGCAGATGCTGATTGTGAACTTTCACAATGATTTCCCATTAGCTACTCTACTTTGAGATAAGCCCTGAAAAACAACAACAACAAAAAAAAGAAAAGCAGTGAAGCCTTAGTGTTTTTTTCCCACATCCCTTCTCTTTAGAAATTACTGTTTCTTCCTTTCAGTGTTAGTTTTTGTCACATGGAATTGCAAACAATAGTTGCCAGGGCTGAAAAGCACTTCTGGCAGTTCTTTTTTCACTTCACATGTTTTACAAAAGTCACCATGCCTGTGGTGTATTTATTTCCAGGTATATCAGCTGGTGAGCTTATAAACCCACCAAAAACCTCTGAGCAAGTGAATAAAGAAGCCAGAGAAGGACATGATCTGTACATTGTGTCACACGATGATTATTATGCAGGTAAGTTGAAACGCTTATAAGAAACTGCATAAAAGGTTCCTCTATGCATGTTCAACATGTCTTGCATGTTATTTTTTTGTGATAGAAACTATTAATTTTTACTACTGCATTAATGCAACATAAATAATTTTGAAAAGTAGTTAAGTGAAAAAATATGCAGCTGAGAGAGCTTGATCTGTTTCTAGAACTGCACATCACTTTGTGATGGGTGTATTAAATGGTATAAGAACTGAATGAAGGAGTTGGAAGCCTGATTTGTTTTGGGTGCTGTTTGAAAAACAAAGTATTTCAAAAACCCTCGAAACTCATATATACCCAGGTCATTATTTTGACATTGTCTATGCCGCTGAAAGCAATCTCAGCCTTAAAATTATTCATCTTCATTATGACAAAATTTTGAAAGTTAGTCAAGTAATCAGTGTTTGGATTGATGGTGTTTTAACGTTGTGTTTAATAACTAGGGAATAAAGTGAATAGTTAGAAAGCAAAAAATGTAAGTGGCTCAAAGTTACTTAATTAGTCAAAGCCAGAGAAAGCTTGTTCAGATTCTGCATAAACTTTTATACGTGCTTTACTATGTAGTGTAATAAAGTTATATATTTTAAATGTGTGAGTATGCTTGTCCTATGAAGAACAGCAGAAGGGAGTGAACAAAAGAATTCGTTATTAACAAGTAGAAAATAATGCATGTGCATTGCTTTAGAAGGGAAATAGGTGAGCTCCTCCTGTTTGTTACTGGACTCTTAATGAACTTCTGGCACTCTAGAAAGTGACCTCGGTGTCTTGGGGATTTGGATGAAGATTGTAGCTCAATGTGCCAAAGTGTTTAAAAATATTAATGAAGTTAGGATACATAGAAAATGGGAACAGTAACACAAAAATAGTACATTGTCTTTCTAGAAACCAATGGTATATAATTGTCTGAAATATTACACTGACTTTCCCATTGATTCTTGTATCTGGAAACTCAACAGAATGGAAGTGGTAGATTAATAATATTTGTTCTTTTGTTCTCCACTATGTGGACATTGAATCACAGAATCAGTTAGGTTGGAAGGGACCACAGTGGGTCATCTGGTCCAACTTCCCTGCTCAAGCAGGGCCATCCTAAAGGACATGGCACAAGACTATGTCCAGACGGTTCTTGAATATCTCCAGTGAGGGAGAATCTACCACCTCTCTGGGCAACCTGTTCCAGTATGCAGAGTAATTCTACATAACTCTTGAGTAACTCTTACTGCTATTAGAAGCTTTTAGAAGCAGTGGATAGGTTCATGAAGATAGACTATGATGTTTTGAAATTTTTGATATTAACTACATATGAGTGGAGAAATGATGGTATGGACTATTGGATCTTTTAATGAAATGGCTGTTTTGGATGTCCAGCAGTACAGAAAATCAGCATTTTGAAACTGAAATTCTCCTTTTCCTTAAGAATGCAAGCCTTTTAATTCTTTTTTAATGTCTGTGTTCTGTATGTGCACAACTAATTGAGGAATTATTTATTTTTATAGGAATTGGTGATCTTCATGGCCAGGTTCCATGTGAGTTCCTCTGTGGTAAGGACAGAGAAAGAGCTGTCTTGTCTGCAGTTCAGCAAAGTTTGAAGAAAGCTACTTTTGAGAATTTTGATGTATTACTGGAAGCTTTCAGATAATATGATAAGGTTAGTGCGCTGAAAAAGTATAAATGTAAAAGAATGGGTGACATTTCTGCTCCTGTGCTATGGAGATACAAGCATGAAGAAACATAAGCATAGCAAGATAGATATAGATGAAGACTATAAAGACAAGGTAACTTCATAGTTATTATATGTTTAATCTACTGTGATATGCTGTGGAATTAAACACAACAGTATTTGGAGTCTTTCACCATAGTATTTGGAATATCCAGGTTAACAGCAAGCAAGAGACATGCAAACAGGAGTAATCTTAGCATTTTCTGCTCTTCAAAATTGGGTGTTTCTTCTTAAAGGAAAAATGGTTGATGGGATTATGTTCATATTTCTTCCAAGCTGTACTTTTTGACTGAGTTGACAAGCATCAGAATTTCAGATCTTTTCTTTTATTCTCTCTGGAAAAAAAATTATAATTGACATTTCCTATGTAACATTAATTGTAATGTATACAGAATGATTGATGTCTTGCTTTCAAAGAAATCTTGGCTTTGCTTCAACATTTATGATTAGATTGTTACCTTGTCACAATACCCTGTCACACCCTTTTACTTGCAAGTACTGTATTATTTAAGTTGAAAATTACTTTTTGACACCTTTACATTCAGATTTCTATTTTTTAAATTACTGAGGGTTTATTTTTGTACTCAGCAATGTTACTCTACTTGAAATGGTGTGTCTGGTGTCATTTTTGTATGTTTCACATGTATATATAAAATATATATTTAATATAACACATGTATGTGTTTCTTGATGGAGCCAGTTTATAATGGCTGTTATAGAATCATAGACTGTAACAACTGTTTTATTTTGTTTCTGACAGACTGGTGATGGAATGATAAACAAGGAAGATATACGAAAGTCCTGTTTTCAGCTTAATCTGAATCTAGATGTTGAGCTGCTGGATTCCTTATTGGACTGTTGTGATTTGGATAAAGATGCTCTGAATCATTATCTGGAGTTTGCAAACTTTCTGAACTGGAAAGACAATATGGCTGGTAAAGAATTTGAATTAAAAATGATTGCAAAAGGTTTGATGCCTTAATACTGGGAAATTGTGAGGATCATCTTGTTCTTAGAACAGCTATTGAAAGGACATTGCTGTTGTAAACTAGGTGCTCCTTTAGAAGGGTAGGATTTAGAGAGTGCTTTACCTTGCTTACTACCAGCAGAGCCTCAGGTACGGATGCATTTCAGAACCTGAAGTTCTGTGTTGCATGCTGAGATTGTCACTGGGAAGTTTCCTTAACACTATAGATCAGGAGAAAGTAAAATATCTCTTCGTGTCATGGTCAGAAATGCAGATAAATTTTGTTACCTACTTTATAGTTCTTCAAGAAATGTTTTTTAGCTCTCAGTCTATAATGTGTTGATAATATATCCTGGCTGTGCTATAACTTTTGTTTATAGGGAAAAAGTCATATGTCTCTGTTGTTCCTGAAGACAGACAGATAAATGATGAGCCCCAGGTGAAGCAGGATAATCTTGTGCTTAAAGAACCAGCAAGCACAGAAAAGACATCAAAACCGCTTACAAGATCAACAGACCACGTGCTTGCAAATTATCAAACAACATCTTTTCAGTATAATGCTGTAGTAGGTGGTCTCCCAACATCTTGTAAGTGCACTGGACTGTGCTTCTTACTTCTGAGCATTATTGAAGATGAAATCAGGAACAAACTTTAAAAGTATTGCTACAGGTTCTACGAATGTACAACAGTGAATTAATTTATCTATAATAAGTTCATTTAAGATTGTGGCTTGAAAGTTGGAATGGCTAATCCATTCAAAACATGAAAGTTAATTTAGATACCTTTGAGAAATTTTGCTGATTATTTTAGGAGAACCATAGCTTCTTGGAATCACCTGAAATATTTTCAGCTGGAAGCATTGGCTAAGTCCTAGAATATTGCTGCAAGATTAGCTGTTGTCATGCTTCATGATGTAGCTGAAGCCAGGATTTCTAAAAAGATTAAAAAAGATATGAGGAAAAAACTTATATAACTTGTTATTGAACCTATGTGAGATGAAGTATCACATTTTTTATTTCATACAAAATGTTTTATCCTCCCTGTCACTGTCTTTACATACAGGCCATGCTGCCTGTTTGATTTCCACAAGTTATCCACTGTGTGGTGTTCCAACTGTTTGTTCAGATATTCCTGCTCCTCGAATTTGCCGCATCAGTGGCAGAACTAATTATGGTGATCAGGTCAATGCATTTGCAGTATTTTTCTCTTCTTTCTTCAGCTTAAAGGGAGTGTGTGAAAGAGAGCTTTTAAAAAAGAAACCAAAGGCAGAGGTATAGTGATTTTCTTTATTCTTCCAAAATAATTGTTCCCCTAGCCAAATGGGAGTGGAAAATCATATTATCAAATAAACAGGTTGTAACATTCATTGTTGTAACATTACCATCTTTCTTTGCATCCATCCAGCTATCTGAAAAGTATGGACTCTGCACATTCAAAATTATTCATAAAACTGGTAGATATTAATTTTATTGAGATTCAACTCTAGTAAGTAATATAAGTAATATAAGGAACTGTGTCAGGTAGTTGCTACTCACGTGCTGTGTCAAATGAGGATTGGTAATTAATTTAGAGCTTAGGAATCTTTGACTCGTGATTTCTGCAATGTGAGAAGAGCAAAACAGTTGTGAGATTTCCATCATTGAACACATTTGAATTTCTGAGCAAGGTGTCAAGCAACATGGTGTAATGATAAAGCTAGCCCTGCTTTGATTATGTGGTTGGATGGATGATCGTCAGTGTTCTCTTCCAGCATAAGTTATTCTATGATTCCATGAGGTGTTTTCAAAAGCCCCACAAGAAGATTTTTACAGCTTTATAAAATTAGATTCTATCACAAAGGGATGTTCAATGGAAAATTTTTCCTCTCCTCAAACAAACTTGCAGGTTTTGCTAATGGTACATTCAGCAAACCACTTGACTATATGTTTAAGGTCTCTGGAGAGTCACAGTCATAGGCTCAGATCTACAAAGGACTTGTAGAGTGATAGAGGATATTGGTAGTCACACAGCAATGCTGTGTCATCTCATCCTTCTGAAGAGGAAGATAGGACATAAGACTGTAGGGACTTGGGAACTCGGATTTTTCTATCTAATATCTCTCAGGATTGCTACCACTCTGTTTCCTCATATACCAGAGTTCCTCCCATATAAATGCTAAAACAACTTTGTTTCTTCTTCTTCTTCAGTATTGTTTACTCTTTTGCTTCTACATTCGTATGCAATTTATAGTGAAAAAATATTAAGAGGTAATTTTGTTACCTGAAATGCAATCTATGAGACAATTGTAATGAAATGTGAAATTCCAATCTAACATGAGAAAAGAAGCCTTGGCAACCTCTTCCTCCCTACTGCTCATTATATTAAATATTCAATCACATTTGAAAGTAGATCTAGAACTCAAATATATATTTTACAGAAAATAATGTTGGTCGTTAGTGTCTGGGGATGTGAAAGGTGTGGTGTCATGTTCTATACATAGCCATAAAACACCTTGTCAGAATGTTGTGTACATGACCATTTACCATTTTATAATCTAGCTCTGAAGCAGGAATTGTGTGCATGAAGAATATAGCTAAGAGTAAATAGGGTTCATGCTTCATTGAGAAGCCAATTACATCTGTCAAGCACCAGATAGAATTCTTCTTTGAAGTTCTAATGTGTCCTGAGATGTCATACTGTATTGTAGATTATAACAGCTGTACAGAACTCAGTGCAAAACCACCTTGGAGTCTCTTAAATTTGTTGCTGAGCAGAGCTTATGAAGAGCCAAGGCCTTTGCTGCTTCTGGTACTGCCACACTAGCAAGAAAGTTGGGGTTCCATAGGAGATTAGGAGGAGACACAGCTGGGACAGGAGACCCAAACTGACCAAAGGGATATTCTATACCATACGACATCATGCCCAGTGTATAGAGGGATGAAGAAGGAAGAAAGGGGACATGTTTGGAGTGATGTCATTTGTCTTCCCAAGTAATTGTTATGTTTGACGGGACCCTGCTCTCCTGGAGATGGCTGAACACCTGCCTGTGGGAAGCAGTGAATTGATTTCTTGTTTTGCTTTGCTTGTGTGTGTGGCTTTTGTTTTACCTACTAAACTGCCTTTATCTCAACGCATGAGTTTTCTAGCTTTTACCCTTCCGATTCTCTCCCTGATCCCACTGGTGGGGGAGTGGGTGAGCAGCTGTGTGGTACTTGGTTGTTGGCTGGGGTTAAGCCCTGACACACATCAATATTCTTCTAAAGTTACCTTCCTCTAATGAGTCAACAGGTCAGTGTAATGAGGCATGCAACAGGAAGCATCCAAGTGAGAAAATACCAAAAAAACCCCTTTTGCTGTATTATTTTGGTGTAAAATTATAGCAAGGCCCAGAGTTGATGTGAACAATTTAATTTTAGTCACTTCACCCACTTACCTATACCAACTGAAGATCTTGTGTTTAGTATTCTTGCTGTGAAATGCAGACAATAAGAAAATATGATTTATATTGTTAACTGCAAATAGCAAAAATAGAATGAATAAACAGAACTTGACTTAGGGCTTTTGAAAGGCATTTACTTCTCCCTGAGTCTTCTGTGTTTGATTTTTGCAATGAAGTAGTGCATCAACATTGCTTCATTAATTACAGACAATTTTGTACAGTTTTCATCCCAATAAGATTCCAATTTACATAAACAGGAACTTCTTTGGTTAAGGGTGCAGGACACGGTCTGTAGTTTTATTTAAGAGTGGGAAAATATTATTTGGCAAATCAAGATTGCTAATGTATGTAAAAGCCAGGCTCCACATAGTTTTACAAAATGCTCACCAGAACTGCATGAATTGTCTTGTTTTTGTAGATTGCTCAAATTCTCCACAACATCGGCATGAACATTTCAGATGAAAGGCTTGAAGAGATATGGAACCAAGTCTGTATGAATATACATCAGAAAAAAAGAAGTTTGTGAAGAAAGTGTCTGGAATATACTGGATGAGATACATAGATGAGAGACAAAAAAACCATTGCTAATTCTAGTCACTGGGCATTGCATTTATTTAGAGTAACATCAGTCATAGCTCTGATGCTGAACACAATAAATATTTTCAATAATGTATGTTTATTGAGCTAGAATTCACTGTGTATTGTCTTTCTGAATAGTGGATTCACC
>NW_008669014.1:0-338 GCF_000695815.1 Acanthisitta chloris
GGAAAAGTCATCACTCTGCTCCAGAGTGAACGTGGGGGGGAAAATCCATCACTCTGCTCCAGAGTGAACGTGTCAGGGAAAACAAACTAGTGTGGTCATCACTCTGCTCCAGAGTGAACGTGTCAGGGAAAACAAACTAGTGTGGTCATCACTCTGCTCCAGAGTGAACGTGGTGGGGAAACAAACTGGTGTGGTCATCACTCTGCTCCAGAGTGAACGTGTCAGGGAAAATCCATCACTCTGCTCCAGAGTGAACGTGGTGGCTAGAACAGCCCTCACTCCACCCCAGAGTGAACATGGTGGGGAGAACAGCCCCACGGGGCCATCACTCTGTCCCA
>NW_008669015.1:0-1153 GCF_000695815.1 Acanthisitta chloris
CGCGCCCCGCGGGGAGCTTTGCGCAAGGCGATCTGCTGTCAGGATTTGCACATAAGTCACAGGGTTTAACCGAAATCCAATTTGCCAGAGAGGAGTGTTGGTTTAGATTATGGGAGGGGAGCAGGGCGGGCGGGGGCCCTTCCCTGCCACCGCCAGGTTTGGTGGAGACTCGCTCAGCCTGAATGAAAACAAATGTAAAACTGATAGGTACATTTGTAACCCATTACCAGACAGCTTTATGAAACCCTAAACTCGCTGGCAAGCGGAGGGAGGTGGCGGCTTCCAAAATATTTGTTGTTCAATAAGAAAGTTGCCTCAGATCCCGCTGAGCCAATGCCGCAGGCTCCTGACCGGGGCCGAGCCCTGCGCCCGGACCACGACTGCTCCTCGCGTGTCACCCCCGGGCACCAGGGTGTCCCATCCTCTCCCCCTCAGGGATGTGCCTCTGACCCCAACAGGCCCTGCGGAAGCTTCGGCCAGGTGAGCTGGAGGCAGTGGACACATGCCCACTCTTCCTTTGCGGGAAGGTCACCACCACCTCGTGCTGTGGCTGCGACGTGTGAGCATCAGTGTCCCCTCGGGGACGTCCCAAGCCCTGCCCAGGCCTGGTGGAGGGGTGGGCAGTGGAGACATCAAAGCTGTCTCCTGTACTCCTGTGCGTGTGAGTCACGTTCGGGTGACTCAGCCGCTCGAAGCACGTGTTGGTGACGCCTTAGCCTTCGGATGATGTCTTTGTACGGAGTCCTGACCCAGCTGTTACATAAGGCAGCACCTCCCTGCTCTCTCAGGACAGGGAGGCGTCACCGCAGGGACACCACAGGAGTCCCAAGGGGAGCACTAGTGAATTTTCCTGGAGCACTGGACCTGCTGCAAACTTCAACTCCTTTCACTGCAAGCACCAACACAGGGTCTTGTATTGGGTCCTCATGTGCAAAGGATGTTACCTGCCCAGGCAGGAACTTTCATGGATGTGCTGCTCACACTTGAAAATCTGACCCTCAAACCTTGCACAACCTACATCAGATTGGAAAGAAGAACTATTGGGGTTTACTTCATAAAGGAAAAGAAATGTGATTTCAGAAGAAATCAATGAAACATGACTTTGCTCCGTGGAATAAGCCAAGTGGAGACATGGAAAAATAAACTCTCTCTG
>NW_008669015.1:1182-2833 GCF_000695815.1 Acanthisitta chloris
TCAACAGCAGAATGGCAGCACTTGAGCCTGGCAGGCAGCCCATGGGCTCTGACAGATATTCCTAGCACTGAGGCACAAGGATGCTGTGCTGATTGCTCCCGGTCTGGACAAGGCTGAGTCCTGGGCAGCCACAGAGTGTGCCATGCTGGGGGGCAGCCCTGGGGGCCCAGTGCTGGGCACCACCCAGCGGGGACCCTGAGACCCCACAGCCTCCCCCTGCATCCCACCCTGGCATGGAGGTGGTGGCACTGGTGGCACAGGGGTTAAGGCAGGTGCCAGGGGCAGCTGAGACTCCATTGGGAGCTTCTGGAGATGCCAAAGCATTGGGAAACTCTCTGGACAGACCAGGGATGTGTCTGCCTCCCTCTGCCCTGTCCATGGCTGTGGGTCCCGATGTCCCAGGAGATGGCAGCCCCCGTGCAGGAGCTCCTGTTCCTGCTCACGCAGCCAGGGCAGAGCCTGGGCATCTCTTGGGGCCCTGCACCCCCAGGGGAGGCTCTGCTTCTCCATCCTCCCCCCATGGGAGGTGAGGGTATTAGGCCACGGAGGAGTGACTTGGGAAGGCTGGGGGACAGAGCCCTGCTGCCAGCTCAGAAGGTGGCACCTGGAGTCCCAGCAAAGTCACTAAAACTGAGAGAAATTCTCATTTAATTTGATTCATTTGTTATAATGATTCTTCACCGTGGGCCACATTAAACACTTCAGTGATTTTTGCCTCTAAAACCCTCTTGCAGGGATCGTGATGAAAGGTATATTTATTGTACTTCGGCTTGGAAAGTTGTTTCAGATGTTTCCAATTCATCAACCAGTTCAGACATCTGTTCCTGGTTGGGGCAGAAAGGCTTAACTCGCACACACACACAAAAACCGCTCGTTTCAGAGGGTTTTATGATGAACTTTCTAATCCTGACAAGTTGTCAGGACCACTAATAGCCAGGTCAGCGCGGGCACAGGCAGGAGGCCGCGGCTGTTCCTGGGCTCTGGGGCTGGGGGTGTCCTCCCAGCTGGGGCTCCCCCAGAGCCCCCAGAGCCCCCGTGAGCAGCTCCTTCCCTCGGGGTGTGGCTGGGGATGCACAGCACACTGACTCGCTTGTCCCGGGATTGCAGAACATGCCTCTGCGCTGGAACACTCAGAAACACTCGGGAGCAACACTCAGACCTCAAAGCAGAGCTGGGAGAGTGGATTGAGACATTTCAGGGAGGCAAAAATCAATGGCTTTGTTTGGTTACAGCTTGTCAATAAACACAATCCATTTCCCTGCCCAAGAAAAGGCAGCGAGGTCATTCCGAATGAAAAAATCAAAGTGATTCATTCAGAAAATGTCAAAACAGGATGTTTTGATAGTGTCGGAGTCTATTTCCAGATTTCTTTTGAAAGATATTTTGGTTCAATGGACCAGGTTGCAGGAAGTGCTGGGATTTTGGAAGAAGAACCACATGGTCTGACAGGACAGGGCAGACACATCTTCCTCCCTCACGCTGCTCCAGGATTCCCTTCCAGCCCTAGTTAATCCTGGCACTCTCAGAGCCCTGGGAGCAGCAGAGCCCTGAGGCCAAGGTGAGGGCAGAGCTGCTGGGGCTGCCCAGGAATGAACCCTCGAGTGCAAACAAATGCACAGACACACACACACAATGCACACACAATGCACAC
>NW_008669016.1:0-1716 GCF_000695815.1 Acanthisitta chloris
GCCACCCCTGCCACCCGCAGGCCCCGACGTGGTGCTGGGCCAGCTGCTGAGCGACCTGGAGGCGGATGGGAAGGAGTTCGAGGCGGATTCCTGGAGCTTGGCCGTGGATAACTCCTTCCTGCAGCAGCATCGCATGGACGTCATGAAGCGCCAGGACGTCATCTACGGTGAGGGGCACGGGGGGACACGGGCACAGGGATGGGCACAGGGATGGGGACATGGGTACAGGGATGGGACACAGGGACAGGGATGGGGATATGGGGATAGGCACAGGGATGGGCACACCGGGATGGGCACACCGGGATGGGACACAGGGATGGACACACAGGGATGGGCACAGGGATGGGGCACAGGGCTGGGGAAAAAAAAAGGGAGACAGGGAGGGACGCAGGGATGGGGCACAGGGACAGGGATGGGACACCAGGACAGGACACAGGGACAGGGATGGGCACACAGGGATGGGCACAGGGATGGGACACGGATGGACACACAGGGATGGGCACACAGGGATGTGGACACAGGGATGGACACAAGGATGGACACACAGGGATGGACACAGGGATATGGACACAGGGATGGGGCACAGAGACAGGGACACAGGGACAGGGATGGGATACCAGGATAGGACACAGGGATGGGGATGGGCACACAGGGATGGGCACAGGGATGGGACACGGGGATGGGCACACAGGGATTGGCACAAGGGATGGGCACAGGGATGGGACACGGGGCACAGGGACGGACACCAGGACAGGACACAGGGATGGGGATGGGCACACAGGGATGGGCACAGGGATGGGACACGGGGATGGGCACACAGGGATTGGCACAGGGATGGGACACAGGGATGGGGCACAGGGACAGAGATGGGACACCAGGACAGGACGCAGGGATGGGGATGGGCACACAGGGATGGGGCACAGGGACAGGGACACAGGGTCAGGGATGGGATACCAGGACAGGACACGGATGGGGATGGGCACACAGGGATGGGCACAGGGATGGGACACGGGGATGGGCACACAGGGATGGACACAGGGATATGGACACAGGGATGGGGCACAGGGGCAGAGATGGGACACCAGGACAGGACGCAGGGATGGGGATGGGCACACAGGGATGGACACAGGGATATGGACACAGGGATGGGGCACAGGGGCAGAGATGGGACACCAGGACAGGACGCAGGGATGGGGATGGGCACACAGGGATGGACACAGGGATATGGACACAGGGATGGGGCACAGGGGCAGAGATGGGACACCAGGACAGGACGCAGGGATGGGGATGGGCACACAGGGATGGGGCAGAGGTGCAGGGACAGGGTTGGGGACTCTGGGTGATACCTGTCCCCTGGGAGTGCTATCCCTGTCCCTTGGCTGTCCTATCCCTGTCCCCATCCCAGGGGGTTCCCATCCCTGTCCCCATCCCTGGGGGTCCCATGCCCCCGCTGACCGCGCTGTGCCCCTGTCCCCGGGGGTCACTGTCCCTGGGGGTCACTGCCCACGGGCAGTGCCCACGCTGACTGCGCCGTGCCCCCTCAGAGCTGATGCAGACGGAGCTGCACCACGTGCGGACGCTGAAGATCATGGGGACCCTGTTCCGCAGGGCGATGCTGGAGGAGCTGCAGCTCGACCCTGGCACTGTCCAGCGCATCTTCCCCTGCCTCGACGAGCTCAGCCGCATCCACGAGCGCTTCCTGGCACAGCTCCTGGA
>NW_008669016.1:1767-3472 GCF_000695815.1 Acanthisitta chloris
TCCACCGCCTCGGCGACATCCTCGTCAGCCAGGTGGGCATGGGGTGCCCAGGGGTCTGGGGGACAGGGAATGGGATACTGGGGGACAGGGAATGGGGTGCCAGGGCATGGGGGTGCCCAGGGATCTGGGAATCAGGGAATGGGGATACTGGGGGACTGGGAGACAGGGCATGGGGTGCCAGGGCATGGGGTGCCCATGGATCTAGGAGTCAGAGAATGGGGTGCCAGGGCATGGGGATGCCCAGGGATCTGGGGGACAGGAGATGGGGATACTGGGGGGCCTGGGAGACAGGAGTTGGGGATACTGCGTGACCTGGGAATCAAAGAGTGGGGATACTGGGGGACTGGGAGCTATGGGATGGGGATGCTGGGGGGAATGGGAGACAGGGAATAGGGATGCCCAGGGGTCTGGGCGTCAGGGAATGGGGATACTGGGGGGAATGGGAGACAGGGAATGGGGATGCCCAGGGTTCTGGGCGTCAGGGAATGGGGATACTGGGGGCCTTAAGGATGGGGTTACTGAGGTACCAGGATGCTATGGAACTGGGATATATTGGGGCCCCTGGGAGCCAGGGAATGGGGTCTGGGAGATCAGGGTGCTGTGGGATGGGGAGGCTGAGGGTCAGTGAGGTGGACACACACCCAACTGACCTCCCCTGGCCATTCCCACTGCCCAGTTTTCCGGCACGAGCGCAGAGCAGCTCCGCAAAGCCTACGCGGAATTCTGCAGCAAACACACCAAGGCCCTGAAGGAATACAAGGACCTGATGGCTCGGGACAAACGATTCCAGCAGTTCATCCGGGTGTGTCTGTGGCACCACAGGGAGGGGGGAGTGGGGTCCTCATCCTCCAGAGGGACCCCTGGGATGGGGAGTGGGGTCTCCATCCTCTGGAGTGACCCTTGGGATAGGGATTGGGGTCTCCACCCTCCAGAGTGACCCTGGGATTGGGTCTCCATTCTCTGGAGGGACCCCAGGACGGGGAGTGGGGTCCTCATCCTCCAGAGGGACCCCTGGGATGGGGATTGGGGTCCCACTTCACTCTGGAGGGACCCTTGGGATGGGGATTGGGTCTTTATCCTCTGGAGGGACTCTTGGGATGGAGACTGGGATCTCCACCCTCTGGAGTGACCCTTGGGATGGGGATTGGGGTCTCCACTCTCCAGAGTGACCCCGGGATGGGGATTGGGGTCTCCATCCTCTGGAGGGACCCTTGGGATGGGGATTGGGTCTCTATCCTCTGGAGGGACTCTTGGTATGGAGACTGGGATCTCCATCCTCTGGAGTGACCCTTGAGATGGGGATTGGGGTCTCCACTCTGGAGGGACCCTTGGGGTGGGGATTGAGGTCCCCACCCTCCAGAGTGACCCCAGGATAGGGATTGGGTCTCCCTTAACCCTGGAGGGATCCCTGGGATGGGGATTGGGGTCTCCATCCTCTGGAGGGACCCTTGGGGTGGGAAGTGGGGTCTCCACTCTCTGGAAGGACCCTTGGAATGGGGATTAGTGTCATTGCAGCTGGGGTGCCCCTGCTGGGATCTCCCTGCTGATGGGGAGGGGTCCCTGCTGACGAGGTGTCCCTGTTGGGGTCTCTCCCTGCTGACGAGGTGTCCCCATTCCCCCCCAGCGAGTGACCAGGTCCCCCTTGCTGCGCCGTCACGGCGTCCCCGAGTGCATCCTGCTGGTGACCCAGCGCATCACCAAGTAC
>NW_008669017.1:0-15075 GCF_000695815.1 Acanthisitta chloris
CCCTGCCCTCTGGCAGGGGGAAGCCATGAAGGATATGTCCATGTGCAGCTGTTACAGGCATTACCTCAGCCTCACTAAGTTCTTAAACCATTGCTTGCTGAATACTGGTCAGGATACATCCTTTTCTCCAGTGTGCATTACTGACCAATGCCAACCAGGAGGCAGTGAACAGGGGCACAACCATCTCATCAAAGGGCCTCGATGATCTTACAGGTCTTTCCCAACCTAAACGATCCAGTGGTGCTATGAATACAGGGGATTCCTCCCCTGCAGGCAGTGTCTCTTCTGGCCACCTCCTCTCCATTCCCCCTGTGCTACTCTGATGTTCCCACTGCTTCCTGGAGAGAGAATGGGATAGCCTGAGAGACATTATTGTTCAAAGATCCCTCCCTTGTATCCAGATGAATATTTTCTCCATTACTTTGCCTGCTATTTTTGAAGACACCTGAAACTCTTCTTTCCCTGTTCTGTGTCCATAGATGGTGACTCAGCACTGAGCCGAGTTATGCTGTGCATTTACCTACTTTATTACCCTCTCAAAATGCCAACTCCAGCCACTTACCTATTCTGTTTCTGGGTCTGAACTTCTTCCAGCTCTTCTCTTCTCAAAAGGGAATGCCAGAATCTAGGTGGAATTGCACTCTAGCACTATTAGCCCACTCTGATATGGGATAGGACCAACCTCAAAATCACAGTCTGTTAAACTTACTAATAGCAACTGACTGGGTGGTTGCTTCTGTAGGAAACATTTACCATTGAGCATCTTTGACTTACTGGTCGTCAACCCATTATCAGTCTACTGGAAATTTCAGGGAGTTTTGCACGCAAGGTGGCAGAATTTCATTTTTTCCCCTTCTGAGAATGTTTCACTCAAACTTTGGTTTATGATTAGCTGTCACCCCTTCAGCCAATGGTTTTGCAAAACTCCCGTAAGAAGGGATGTTAGAGTGTTGCAGGTGCAGATTATTGGGTATAAAGTGGCATTTTTAGCCCAAGCTTGAACAAAGCAACACCTGAAGTTTTGAAAGTTTCACTTTTGAAGTCTTAAAATCATATATTGGATCTAGACCTTTTCTCTTTGAAATTTTCATTCTTCAGTGTAAAACATTCGGATATGTAACTGTTTGTGAGAACTGAGCACTAATTCTAGCATTTTTGAAGCTCCCAACGGTTACAGTTCTAACTGAGCTCAGCTTATAAATTAGAGACTCACAAAGGAAATACTGAGTAGTCCAGCAGACACAGAGGGTCATTAGCAAGGAAAGACTGGCAGAAAAAACCAACTACTCCTTTTCTAATAATGAAATAGAAATTATATTTCCAATGTAAACTCAGCACAGCGGTAAGAGCTCCAAAGAGCCGCAAGAATGCCAAGGAGGAGATGCCTGCACTGAGGCTGCTCAGGGAACTGTTTGTTCCAGCAAAGCACTGTTTCTCCTCGATGCAGCTCTGACAGTGCCAGAACAGCTCCACGTGTTTGCACTGCAGTTATGCAATGCCTCAGACTGTGCCCTGCACACACATGTGCAGCGTCCAACTCTCCTCCCAAACCAGAGAAACGTCCGTGCTATTTCCCCCTCCACAGCCTGAGGTGATTCGATGGAAATGCAGGAGGAAAGCATGAAAAGGAAGACCAGCAATGGCAGCTGGCATTATTAATTTTTACCTTGCAGCAGGGCCTGGTGCAAATGGGACCCACAGAGCACGGTGGCTCTCTGAAACCATCTGCACCTCACAGAGCCTCTGCATCCATGTGAACCCCTTGGGTTAGGAGCTTGAAATAATCTACATCTAAATCAAGATGAGCACGAGTTCCAATAATGGTTAATTAAGATTTTATCTAAACTGCATCTAAAATCTACAGACAGACCTTTCAGAAAGTACACACTATAGATTGCTTATCCAGACTGGAATTAAGTCTAGAGTTTCAAACACACTAAATTCATTTTTCACACCGGGCTCTCAGAAAACCCTGTAAGTGGTTTTGTGGCTGGATGTGCCATATATGTACACACACACACTATCTGCATCTATGTAAGTGCATCTGTCCGATATGGTATGAGCCAGTAACATGCACAAAAACCAAGGGAAACAAAACCTGCTTCACAGTGGATAGCATCCATTACTCCCAACCAAGAAAGACAAAAGAAACCAAAGGAGAAATACTCGCCAGCTGAGGTTTTCTCTATACAACTGACCTGCTTAGGTTTAACAAATTCACAAAATGGTTTGTGTTGGAAGGACCTCAAAGCTCATCTTGATTCACCCCCTGCCCTGATCAGGGACACCTCCCCCCAGCCCAGGCTGCTCCAAGCCCATCCAGCCTGGCCTGGAACACTCCCAGGGATGGAGCAGCCACAGCTGCTCTGGGCACCCTGTGCCAGAGCCTCAGCACCTCACAGGGGAGAATTGCTGCTAATGAAGCTGGAAGATTAAGAATGCAGCTTTCCATCAGGACTCATCACTCTCTGGCAGCCAGCCACTCTTGGGTACAGCAACGATGTCCCTGCATCAATCGACTCACCCTCTGAGTCCTTGCTGATTCTGGAATCAATTTTCATCTTGCAGTTCTCCCAAAACTGCAGTTCTTGGGCATTTCCCCGGGACACAGTCCTGTCCAGCTCATCACTGTATGGAAAGACAGCTTGAATGGGTTATCAGCACTAATTCCGTGCTCTTCTCGGATGATTTATCTGCTGGTTTGTCTTGACAACTCACAGCTGTGACCCTGCTCAGCCAATCCTGTGTCTGTTTGCTGGAAGGACTGGGAAATTTGATCTTTTGGATAGTGACATGCACACACACCTTAGACATAAATGCCACTGTGCTGTGGTTTTGCTAAAAGCAGCACAAGATGCAGCTGAAATACTTGCTGGGAGTGAGTCATTCATTGAGCAGATAGTTAGGGATCAATATCAGGATCATAAAACTTCAGCTGGAAATGTGGTTGCCATGAGAAAATTGAGGTCCAACTCAGTCAACAACACACCAAGCAGCACAGAGCACATAGGTAAGCAAGCAGAGCCACCCTGGAAGGAGGAGTGTGGAGGACTCATGTCTGGAAAGCCATCGAACCGAGGCTGAGCACAGGTGTGCCTCAACAGTCGGTGTAACACTTCCATATGTAGGGCATTTAAGTAGTTTAAAAAGCATTCTCAGACTTTTTCTGGCTTCCAATGTTCAGAGCCTGGGAGCTCCACAATGTCTTCCTTGGGGGGAGCTGAGCAGAAGTGACAGTGCTTGCAGGAAGAATTGGTGCTTGCTGGCACAGCACATCCAGATGTGGCAAATGGCACACAAACACAGCTGTTGTCAGAAACGGCTTTGGCGTCTCCTGGATTTTGGAACAAGCAGAAATGGATGGCAAGAGGCCTCGGAGGGTGATCCACAGGCTCAGAGCAGCCATTCCAAGCGCTGCTCCAGGGCAGCAGGTAAATCCCAGCTGCTGAGGAGGTGCTGCGACCTGCCCGTGTGTGCCACCTCCTGCAGCTCCCAAACACCACAGCTGCACCTGGCACAGGAGTGCAGCAGCCACGGGGCAGCCACAGCCTTCGCCCGCGTTGCACCTTTAGACCGTCTGAGCCCTTCCCACACAATGTTCTCCTCGACCTAAAAGTTTCCTAATTGAAATGCATAAAGAGGCCCAACCCAGTGAGCCCAAATCACATCTAGTTCCCAGAGTTTACAGTCACAAACCTTCAGCCCATCTCATTAGGAAGAGCATTTGCAGTTTGTAACACAGAGGCTCCCACTGGCACTGCAGCCCAGGTGTGTGGAATTTGGCAGGAGCTCAGGAGTGGCCCTGCCTGGAGGACAAGGCAAAGGTGAAAAGTCCTGTTCCTTTGCTCTCACACTTGAGAGTTTGGCACAGGAACTCACCAGGCTACACATGAAGCTGATGGCAAAAAACTAATTTTAATCTCAAAGTCACCCTTCTTCCTGTTCTGGAAGAACTGGTTCATTCATGCTCCAGGGACATGCTAGATAAAGCTGTTCACCTTTATCCACCACTCTCTCAAAGGCACAGGGAATGGCCAACTGGAATAGCTTCACATTTTGACTGATATCCAGACCAAGTATGAAACATGCAAAAGGCTCTCTGAGTTTAGACTGCAGTGCTTCATACAGGGGCACTTTGGCGACCTGCTTGCTCTTTGACCAGTTATCCCTCTCTAACCATGCTCCCTGGCAAGCAAATCACATCTCTGGGAGTCATCAGCTCTGTGGATAATCTGTGTGTCCTCTCTCAAAAATGTTGATCTGTTAAGTATCTTTTTTTTACTTTTTTCTTACAATTGCCTTTAATTGCCTGTGTTTAAATAGATTCCATTAAGCCTTACATGTATTTATCTAGTAAAATTCATGAAACATCAATACTGGAAAGCTGGCAAGGAGACCAGTGAGGTCAGACCCAGGAGAGGAGGCAGAAGAGGGCACATATGTACATGCCCATTCATGACTTGGACACTACAAACTTCAGCAAAAGGTTGTGGCTGCTCCATCCCTGGGAGTGCTCCAGGCCAGGCTGGATGGGCTTGGAGCAGCCTGGGCTGGGGGAGGTGTCCCTGCCCAGGGCAGGGGTGGAACGGGATGAGCTTTAAGGTTCTTCCAACCCAAACTGTCCTATGATTCTAAAACAGGACCTGAATCACATACGTGTCCACACCCAGCTGAGAGCCACTTGCTGGGCAGTCTCAATTGGTAAGTGTTTTAAAAACCAACATTTTTCCTACTTGACAAGAAGTGGGAGGACTTCAGGAGGAGAATCTACAAGCAGATGATCACTTTTGGCCTTGCTAAGTGTTCGCCGCTATTCTCTGGGCCGTCACACAGACAAAAGAGCAACGGCAAGGCAAAACTGCTAAGCTAGCCGTGCCCATGATTGGCTCAGGCACAGTGGTGGCACAGTGCTGGCAGCTCCCCTAACCCCAGCCAGGAGATGGGGCTCCCAGCAGCCCCAGCTGAGCACTCGGAGCTGGAGAAGGCAAACACAGCTCCCAGGTGTCACATCCTATGCACAAAGGGAGGTGGTATGAAGTCACCACCTCAGGATTTGAATGGATTATTTCAGATGCACGTCAATTCAAATTTGTGATCTCACTTGCCTAATGGCTCTTTATTCGGTAACTAAACGAACCAGTTATTTCTGTTAGTGCTGCTTGCCTCCATGTTAATGATTACCTTTTATTTTTGAGGATAGCAAAATAAAGTTTGTTTCCTTTTTTTTTTTTAGAGATCTTTATATGTATTTCCCCCTTAGCTGCAATACCCAGAACATATACCAGCTCTCAAAATAGGCATTTTCAGGGCTTTTTTCTCACTGAGAAAAAAAAGGTGAGGGTACAAGCCAGAAGGCTGGAAGTAAAGATGTCAGTTATCTGCTCCTTTCAGTGCAGAAGTGAACAAAATGACTCTCTCACAGCAGAAACTGAGTTACTTTTGAAGTGATATTTAACTCAGCAAACAAACAAGCTCTTGGCCAGTGAAATCCATCAAAGGAATCAGGCCCAAATTAACATCAAATCTGCTGGCAACTTCCAGTTCCCTAACTTTTGTGAGCATAGGAGGAGAGGAATCCTTCAAATCCTCCATCCAGTGCAAGACATGATGAAATTCTTCATGTGGGAAAACAAATCCATGCAAGTCAGTCCTGAAGCTCTTCGGCCATGGCTCATCTTGCACCTGATAAACCATGCAGCACTACCATACCATGATAGTCCTCCTGCTCCATATGTCCTCTTGGACATAAATAAAACCAAGTTTCCCAAATCCATCTCTCTGGCTACTGGGTTTCATGTTTTCCTAACTGCCTGTTGTCTTCCAGCTCGAACGACATAGAGCAAGGGAGCTAGTAAAGTGCCTGGAGAGTAAGACCTGTGAGGAGCAGCTGAGGAGCTGTGGGGGCTCAGCCTGGAGAAAAGGAGGCTCAGGGGGAACTTCTCTCTTTCTACGACTCTCTGACAGGAACTGCAGCCAGGTGGGGTCAGGCTCTGCCCCCAGGGAGCAGGGGACAGGACAAGAGCACATGGCCTTGAGATGTGCCAGGGGCAGCTTAGGTTGGACATCGGGAAGAATTCCTTCATGGAAAGGGTTGGCTGTGGGGGCTCAGCCTGGAGAAAAGGAGGCTCAGGGGGAACTTCTCTCTTTCTACGACTCTCTGACAGGAACTGCAGCCAGGTGGGGTCAGGCTCTGCCCCCAGGGAGCAGGGGACAGGACAAGAGCACATGGCCTTGAGATGTGCCAGGGGCAGCTTAGGTTGGACATCGGGAAGAATTCCTTCATGGAAAGGGTTGTTAAGCATTGGAAGGGGCGGGGCTGGGCAGCGGTGGAGTCACCGGCCCTGGAGGGGTTCAAGGAATGACTGGACATGGCACTAGTCTGGTCTAGTTGAAAAGTGCTAGTTGGTCTTAGTGCTCTGGTTTAGCTCTGGTGATTGGTCAAAGGTTCTACTCAATGACGGTGGAGTCACCGGCCCTGGAGGGGTTCAAGGAATGACTGGACATGGCACTAGTCTGGTCTAGTTGAAAAGTGCTAGTTGGTCTTAGTGCTCTGGTTTAGCTCTGGTGATTGGTCAAAGGTTCTACTCAATGATCTTTTCCAGCCTCAGTGATTCTGTGATTCTAAAACCTCTCCAGAAAGAAGCCACACTTCTACCCTACCACAGGTTTATGGAAGGGACAGTCTGTATACCAGGCTGGGCTGAAATAAACTTGAGCTCTTGTCAGAGCAAAGCACTTTGTGCATACTCACAAAGAAACACTTTGCTGTACTTTAAACAAAAATTGTGTAAATGTGGAATACAATGTTTGCCACAAGCTTCAAATGCACCCTTCCAGACTTGGGGATGCACACTGACATGCCAGGGATGACTATATTTAAAGACATGTTCCCTAGCAGTGTTACTGTTCCTAAGTGCCTGACCCCAGGCACAACTGGCCTAAGTGAGAGGCTTGTGATGGGCTGGAAGCAGCCACACAAAGGAACTGCTGGTGCTCAAAGAAGCACTGGCCCCAACTAAGCTGTCCAGACAGAGCTCTCTAATGGTGACATCCACCCTGCTATTTCCACCCAAGCCTGGCCTCCAGCCAAGGACAGCGCTGCCTGGCCACAGGTTGCTGGCAACTCTCTCCAAAACAATCCCAAGAAAACTGCCCTCTGACATGAAACCCCAAAATACCACATGCTGCCAGAGCATGTTGCAAAGCCCTCATTTACTTAATCAACTACCTATAAGGAGCACACAGCAAGGCACAGAGTGGCACCAGCACAGATTTTCCATGGCTGGTGGAAACAACTGAACGAGACAAGCTGAAATGTTTTCAGTTGGGTTTGTATGATTTATCTTGTCTTCACTGAGGGTTAGAATGAGAAATAGATCCAAAAATATATTCAAGACTGCCTCTAGATAAACAGGAAAATAGTGGAAGAGAGACACGTCAATATCAAACCAAATGTACAACTGTTCCACGAAGAAACACCATCAGAATTCATGATCTAGGACAAATTGTGTGGAGGACAATAATAAGGATCTCTCACAAGATCATGGACATTACTCGTACAGACAGTAATGAGATGTTCAGCTGGACACACGTTAGTCCTCAACCTGTGTGCTGACAGTTCAGTCCCTGGGACAAACTAACACCCTTCCCAGGCACACACCCTCTCGGGAGGTACCGCTCCACTCCATGACTGCCAAGGTCTTTTCCAGCCTTAAAGATGCTCTATTCTATTCCCCACTTCAGCTCTTTGGAAAAGGGTGTTCCTGCAGGCACAAGGTCCCTGCAGCAGTGCAGCTGGCCAGGTTCTGGTCCCCTGAGACACACAAATGGAAAGTGGGTGACATTCCTGAAACAGGCTGAAACAGTTCACACAGCTCCAGCACCCAAAGGAAATGCCAGATGCTGTCCCTGGCAGACACTAGCTGGCAGGGCTGTGGGTCTGATCCCTTACAGCCACTGCAGCCTTTGTATCCCCTTCATTATTTTCTGTTTTTCTATTTTTGATCATTGTACATTTTCCCTAGCTTCAAATTCCAGGGAAAGAAATGACAAGCATCGAGCCTCTATCTCCTGATGAGCATCTCCAGGACGCCCCTTCCCTCAGGGGTTGGCTGCTGAGCCCACGAGCGAGCCAGGGGCTTAGGCCATTGTATAATTGGCTGCCTCAAAAAGCAGAAAAGCATTTGGACAATTTCTAAGCTATTTGCCTTTGCTTAGAGTCATAGGTCTTGGCAAGACATGACATGATGTGATGTCTCCTTCCCAATCATGTAATTTAACTTTGAAGAAAGGAGGAATTTCTCCAGACATTCTCTCCCAAGATGAACATTGTCTTAGTGAAATCTTTCTGGATTAAACTCTTGTTCTGACCTGAGCAGTTTAACTCACAGTGTTTCTCAAAGTGCCTTCAATATTCACTGGCAACTAAGAATAACTGGAGTTTCTAAAGGCCTGTTAAGGAAAATGATCATGGGGATCAGTTTCTATCCAGTCTCTGAGTCCTTTTCCCTCACCAGTAACCAGTTCTTTGAATATCACTTCATTCCTTTTATTTCTTAATTTCTTCCTACTTTTTTTAATTGTAAAGTGTATTGGAAATGAGGCAAAGTGAAAAACCATTAGATGGATATCGGAAATCACTCCTGACTTAACTGTGGCAGTGCAGATGACTAGAAAGGAGCCTCTGGAGTGTGAGCAGCCTGCACGGGGCATGACCTGCTCCCGGCACCTGCCCCCGGTGCCCGCTGTGCCTAACGTGTGTGTGACACACTGTCCATCCCAAGGGGCTGCCATGGGACCTGTGCCCTGCAACATTTCCCTCTGGCTGGCACCAGTGGCTCCTCCACCCTCCCAGCTGTGAAGAGCTAGAGGCAGTTTTAAGGAACTCGGTGTCTTAACATCAGTATTTTAATCCACATCTAGTCCCCGGTGAAGAATGTACCTTGGTGGCATTTTCTCTGTGGGCACTGAGGGAAGGCCCACAGCAAATAATTGCAGAGTGGAGCTTCTCTCTTCTCAGAGCACTGAATGTCATTACTCCGGATAGACCTCAGAGACCCTTCCAGTGCCTAAAGGAGTTCCAAGTGAGGTGCAGAGGGGCTTGAGACAAGGGGAATGGCTTCCCCCTGCCAGAGGGCAGGGACAGAGGGATATTGGGCAGGAATTGCTCCCTGTGAGGTGCTGAGGCTCTGGCACAGGGTGCCCAGAGCAGCTGTGGCTGCTCCATCCCTGGAGTGTTCCAGGCCAGGCTGGATGGGCTTGGAGCAGCCTGGGCTGGGGGAGGTGTCCCTGCCCAGGGCAGGGTGGGAATGAATGAGTTTTAAGGTACTTCCAACCCAAACTAGTCTGGGATTCTATGAAACTATGAACTCTCAGAAAACCTCACAAAATCTTGCAGAGTAGAGGTTGCTAGATGGAACAGCAGTTTTTGCACTGTTGTAAATTGATCTGGTAAATGATCTTGTGGAAAAAAATAAATCTCTTATTTGCAGCAATAATGTTTACTTTCTGTAAACTGAACAAGCAAAGGGACTAATGAATAAAATCAAATAAACTTTAGTACCCACAGATGTGTTTTATGTAAGAGAGCACGGAAACAATTTTCTACTCAGTAAAACCACCTTCAGTTTCCCTCATCCAGTTTAGTGTCCACATGCTGGGAGTGATGGAAAATGACAACAATGGTATTTGCAGCTTTCAGCTCACAACAGAAGAGCGTGAGAGTGGATGGCAGATTTCACTACAAGTTAAACAGGAAGTAGTTAAAAGAAAATTCCAGCATCTGCTATGAGGAATGTCATATTTAGAAATCTCTCCAAGGAGGGATTTTCCACAGAAAGACAGTATTTGATACACAGTGCTTGCTACAAACGGCCTAGCAGAAGCAACTCCCCCAGAATGGAGTGCAGCCAGTGACAAAAGGCAGACAAAGTGCCAGCTGACACTTCTTCATGTAGTTACAAAATCTTGTGACGTCTTTTCAGCCTAACTGTGACCAAATGTCTGCACTGGAAATACAAAGCACGTGGAGGCTGTGTGGAGAGAAAGGAGGAGACAGATAACAATTGCCAATAAAGAAAACTTGGTTTGCTTCATTCAAGGAACAGTGAAAAGCGTTTTCCATTCTAACAGGTACTGTTCATAGGAAAAAAACACCCATGGATGAGTGTATCCAAACAAGGTCTCTGAAAAACTACTTGAAACACAAAAAATATCAATATATCTCATCCAGAGTATGGCTGCCAGAACCTCATAATAGCTTATGCTTACTTCTCCTTTACATTCACCATAAAAAGGATTTAAAAGCCTTGTGACCTAAAACAAAAGGGAATAGATCATAGCTAGGATGAAAATTTTCAGTCAACCTCAAGCTCATACTACCGTATGGGATTAAAATGCTGTGCTTCATACGCCATTCATCTACACTTCTTGGAAAAAGCTCGTCCTCGAGTGCTTCAAGCTGAGTTTAAGTCATTTGAGGGCTTGTTTGTCAGGAACTAGTCGGGCAGGACTAAATTTGTGGCCACCAAGAGTGCAATGAGGAAAAGAATAAAATTGCCTAGCACATTTCATCTGAAAAACAAAACATGGTTCTGGAGGCCATTTGTGCAGGGGCTTCATTCATCCCTTGTCATTCAAAGCAACGTGAACTCAGTGTCTTTTGCTCTGTGGTTTGGTAACAAATTGGTGATTCCCATGTACCAAGCAGTGTGCAGCTGCCCTGCAGTCATGTTCTAATACAGGTGTCTGGCAAAGAATTTGCAAAACAAACAAGAACTCAGAGATGTTAATAAAAACAGAAGCGTGGAAAGTTAGTTGAACAGGGTTTGGCCTGTGCAGATGTTAATGACAAAAATTACTATCTTCTATACTGGAAAGCATTCCTCAAAGCTTTTACCGACTTCCAAATAAAACACAGGCTGTGAATGTGTGTGTCTTCTTCAGCAGCTGGAGTGCAATGGGAAGAAAGAATGAGGCCCAAACTCACTCAGGTGTTGCCTGAGTCAGCCATATCTTTTCGTGCCATCAACCCATTTTTTGTACATTTTTTTTCCTTTGCTCCACGAGGAAACATAACCCCAACAGAAGCTGATTTGGATCATAAGGGATGCTGCTATTTTCCTAAGCACTGATCGATGTCCACATTTACCCCACCGACCTGCCCTCCCCTCCTGCTCGCTGGGACAGGTGTGTGCCAGCAGCCCCAGCACAGGCATTGCCAATCACTGTCCATGGTATTCCTCCTAAGAGCAAGGCAGTCCAGCCCCCAGCTCTCACAACCTCTATATTCATATGTACTTTTGCCTGGAACAGATTTTTTTGTGTTCCAGACAATTCCAAAACTGGAGTCTGGAAACTCCATAAACAAGGCACCCTTCTACTGTGACTTTCCTGGAAACAATAAGTAAACCTCCCTTGTTTTAAAAGCAGGTAATGAGTATTTTAGCTCTCCAGCACAACCAAGGGATGCCAGTGAGATCAGCCCCAGCAGGCTGGGGTGCCCCATGGGGACACAGAGCAGAGACAGACGTGCAGCCCAGCGGCCTGGCCAGACAAACCTGAGGCGCTCACAGCAAACACTTCTGTTAACACATTTCTGATCAGCAGAAGGCAGAAACAGCAGCTTAAAGACACTGACTTCCTCCAAAGGTCCTTCTGTTTTCAAGAACACTTTTGGAACATCCAGACTTGTTATCATCTCTGTGTACCCATCAGCCTCCAAGGGTGTTTGCTTTGGGTGCAACATATCGCAGCCCTGATAGCAAACTTCAGATTGAGCTTGTTTTGCAATAAAAGCAGAAAAAAAGTACAGGCTGAAGAAATAAATCTGGTTTGCCTGCCAGGAAACTACTGCCCCATGAAACGTGACAGGAGGGGAAAACATTTCAGACATATTAAAAAGGCTTGAGGATAAATTCAGTGCTAGTTAAGCTGAGCTTTCACAAGTCACTGCAAAACACACCAGCACCAGTGCCGGGGGACAACATTGTCCCTGCTGCCACAACATTTCCCCTTCTTCTGGTGGCAGCACCGAAACATGTCAGTCCATACGGATCACTGGATCTTCTGCCCTGAACCCTTGCCTGAGAAGGGGTATGAGTTTATGTAACCTTTCATATGCAGTTAAACCTAAAATAAAAACAGGAACAGCTTCAGGGAATTGCCTCCTCCACAAACGTCAGAGAATATGAAAATGCTGAGGCTGGGGAAACTCTGCTGTTCCACAGGCTGCTTTCACCTGGACCGAAGGGTGGTCTCTCACTTCACTGCCTGCTAAAATCATGGACAAGATTGTTCTGGGATGTATTGAAAAACACATGAAGGACAACACAGTCACTGGTCACAGACAGCATGGCTTCATGAGGGGAAAGTCCTGCTTGTCAAGCCTGATTTCCCTTTGTGGCAGGGGAACCCACCCAGTTGTCAAGGGAAGCAGTTGATGCAACCTTTTTGCATTTCAGTAAAGCTTTTGATACCATCTCTCACAAGATCCTTCGGGCCAGCACGTCCAGCATACAGCTGCATAAACACAGTACGCAGTGGGTGAGCAACTGGCCCGTGGGTCAAGTGCAAAGGGTTATGCTGAAAGGGATTACTGCAGGCTAGCGACGGGTGGGCCGTGCAGGGCTCCATCGCAGGCCGGTGCTCTTCAACACCTTCATAAATGGACACAGGACTTGAAGGGATAATAAGTAAGTTTGCAGATGACACTAAACTGGGAGGAGCTGCTGACTCCCTTGAAGGCAGAGAGGCCCTGCAGAGAGACCTTGATAAATCAGAGGGCTGGGAATTACCAGTCATATAACGCTCAACAAGGGCAAGTGCCATGTTGTGCCCTTGGCACTGGGCAACCCTGAATGTACAGGCAGACTGGGGAATGAGATGCTGGAAAGCAGTGCCATGGGAAGAGACCTGTTGGTCCTCATCAATGGCAAGTGTAATATGAGCCAGCAGTGCCCTGGCAACCAGGAGGGCTAACGGTGTCCTGGGAGGCATCAGGCAAGGCACTGCCAGCTGGGTGAGGGAGGTGATTGTCCTGCTCTGCACTGCACTGGTGCAGCCTTACCTTGAGTCCTGGGGGCAGTTTGGGCACCACAATGTAAGAAAGATCTAAAGCTACCGGAGAGTGTCCAAAGGAGGGACACAGACATGGTGAAGGGCCTAGTGGGGACACACAAGGAGCAGCTGAGGGCACTTGGTCTATTCGGCCTGGAGGAGAGAAGGCTGAGGGCAGAGCTCATAGGGACCTGCAGCTCCTCACAGGGGCAGTGCAGGGGCAACTCTGAGCTCTGCTCTCTGGGACAGGGACAGGACCCAGGGAACAGCTGGAGCTGTGTCAGGGAGGGTTAGGCTGGAGATTAGGAAAGGTTCTTCCCCCAGAGGTGTTTGGGCACTGAACAGCTCCCAGGGCAGTGTCACAGCCCCAAGGTGACAGAGCTCAGGAGTGTTTGGCCAATGCTCTCAGCACAGGGTGCAGTGTTGGGGTGTCCTGGGCAGGGGTTGGACTGATGGTCCTTGTGGGTCCCTTTAGCTCAGGATACTCTGTGATTCTATGAAAAATAATACTTAGTTTTTGCAAAGATAGTCTAGATGCTAAAACCCAGTAGACTTAGTTGATACATAAAATCTCCACCTGGTGGTGAATTCTGCCACAGCAAACTCATTTCAAATTAAAATTGCCTTTCCAATCATATAACCAGTTCTTTACTAGGGAAAACCTCAAAGCAATACGAGGGGAAGGGCAGCCTTCAGAAAAATGGCACTATCACATCTCCCTGATCTTCCATCATCTTGGAGAATCCCTTGGGATATACTGCAGTGACAGCCACACCAGTGACCTTCCCCAGCCAAATTCAGACTCAGAAAAGCTCACACCACACCATACGCCGAGTCGGGTGGGAAGTGGAGTGTGCTGGCTGGTTCTCCAGCTGCAAAAAACACCACTTCCCACGGAGAAGCATCCTCTGCCAAGGCTGAAGTTCTGCCATGATTCTTGGTTGCACATTGGTTATTTGCAATAATTGAAAACTTTAAGCAGTATCAGCTCTCTGTATCTCCTTATCCACCAAATCACAGCACAGTTAGCTTTATATAACCATTTCAGGGGTAATTCTCTACATGCACACAATTATTTCCATTATATTCCCCTTAACATTGCTCCAGAAACATTTCCTGGATTTACACTTGCCTACACACCTTATTAAGACACAGTGTCTCACTTGGCTGGTGTTTCCAGTAAAGTCTTGTTATCTCACAGCCTCAATAAAATCCTCATAACATGGAATAAAGTGGACATGTAAAACCCACAACGCAGGGACAGGCGCCCCACAGCCACGCTCTGCCCCAAGCATCCGGCCACGGCCAGTGCTTTAAGCACCAAATGTATAAACACACAATATGTGCCCTCTCCTATGCCAGAAGGATCGTGTGATCGCAGCCTTCCACGCACCGTTCCCTAAAACATCCACAATGACCTACTGCTGATGTACACAAATTATTCACCGACCACGATACGATTCTTTGGGGCCAGAAATAAGATTTTGTTTAAACTGGCCCGTGTCCACTTTCAGTCAAGTCACTAATTTGCCATTTAAACCCATCGGCATCAAAGCTCAGAAGAGATCTTTGTTCAGGCAGCAATGTTGTTTTGGTGCTTAGCGCTGACCTCGGGCGAAAGCGGGAGCGATGTGAGGAGCAGGAGCCTCCGGCCCCACGCTGCGGGGTTGCACAATGCATGACATCCTCCCGCTTTCATAATTTTCCACATGCAACCGAGGTCAAAAATAGTAGTGGAGCTTACTGATTAATAACAAATAATAGATGACCAAAAGACAAAGCATCCTCAACTGGCAGCGGCTCTGCGGCAGCTGAGGGAAATGAGGTGACCACACGGAGCGCCGGGAGGAAAAGCGACAAGTCATGGGTTGTCTCAAAGACGCCCGATAGTGGGGTCTGGTCTTGTTGGAAACGCAAATACACAGAAAAAGAATTAAACGTGTCCCGTGTTCACTCCTCCGGCACAAGCGCTCGGCAGCCCGCGGGGAGCCCAGCGGGCACGGTCAGAGCGGCCGCGCG
>NW_008669018.1:0-1170 GCF_000695815.1 Acanthisitta chloris
CGCGGGCAAGGACCTGACCAAGGTGGTGAGCCTCAAGGACAAGCTGGAGTTCGCCCCTCGGGCTGTGCTCAACAGGAACCGCCCCGAGAAGAGTTAATAGGAGGTTAATCGGGCACAGGCTTTGCCCTGGAGGGGCACAGCGCTGGGGCTGCTGCTCCTCGCCCTCCCGGCACCCTCCGGAGGGTCGGGTTGGCCCACCCCGTGGAAATGCTCGAGGCACAGCGCCCAGACCTCGGTGGCAGAGCGAGCAGGGAGCTGTGTGTGGAGGTGGAGTGCCTGAAGCTCATCAGCCCTTGGCCCGGCCTGAGCCACAGAACCCTCTCGGCCTGGCTCCACCTGTGTCTCCTCAGGTGTGTTTTCATCCGTGGCATGAAGGTAGAAGAAACTTGTCTCTGAGTGCGCTGGGGCTGGGTCAGGCTGACTGCTGGTGGCAGGAGGACCTGCTGCCCTGCTTCCCTGTGGCTCTCAGTGACCCCCAGCACAGCCCCACGACACTGTGTTACCCCCACAGGACCCTGAGCAGCTGTGGAGATCTCTGGGGACTCCTCTCTGCATCGTCCCTGCGAGGAGAAGCGACAGGGAGAGCTGAAAGTCCTGGTCCTGCTCTGTCGTGGTGCTCAGAGCATGGTGGTGTGGAGGGAACAGGGAGATCTCTGCCACAATAAACTTGCGTCAATCCTTGGGCCTCTGTGTCTTCTGCTTGAGCATGGCCCCAGCCCTGGCTCAGAGCGTGTCTCTGCTCCCTGTGTGTGCAAGAACCAACTCCTGCAGTGGGACAGATTCCATCGCTGCCCCGGCCTGGCACTGAGCTCAGGGCAGGAAGGGGAGGGAGGCATTGAAATCCCAGGCTGTGCTGTGGTTGTGCCTCCCTCCCAGCTCCCCTGGCCACATCATCTGCTTCCCTTCCGCCTCCTTATCTCGAGGAGAAGGGCTGTGACAGCTCTGGGTGGGGTGCCAGGGGGTGCTGGGGGATCCTGTTGGGGTGCTGAGCAGGCAGAGGCTGGCAGTGGGCACTGGGGGCTTGTGTCCCCCTTGCTGGCACAGGCAGAGCTGCTGAGCAGGGAGCTGTGCTGGGGCTGTGGCCAGGGTTATCACTGCCTCCCGGCTTGTTTTTTCCCGTGGTGCCTGAGCAAGGCCTCGGCACTGCCCCGGCACGGCCTTCCCCTCCCG
>NW_008669018.1:1436-1744 GCF_000695815.1 Acanthisitta chloris
CCCTCCTCACCCCCCTGCCAGGCTGGCACTGTCCCCTGCCCTTGGCCTCTTGCTTTCCCCGCCTGGCCATGGGGTGATGGCTGTTCCCTATTGTGTGCCGGGGTGGGAATGTTCCCTTCCCTTCCCCCAGCAGGGCCCAGCTCGGAAGTGTCTCCAAAATGCCTTTGTTCGCACTGCGCCGCAGCGGCTCCCCTGGCTGTTTACAGCCCATTGATCCTCCTGTTCCCAGGCTGGCTGGGCACAATTGGCTCTGGGGGGGCCTCGCTGCCCTGTTTCCTGCCCTGGTGCTGGCCGGGGGGGGGTGCTCC
>NW_008669018.1:1764-2028 GCF_000695815.1 Acanthisitta chloris
CTGAGCTGGGATGGTGATAGTTTGGGTGCTGATGGTACCTGCCCTGCCAGGCCGTGCCCTGCTCACACTGCCTGTCACACTTCCAGCTGTTTCCATGTGTCCCATCCCCAGGGCAGACACCAGTGCTGCTGCAGAGGTGTGGATTCCCGCAGGCACCAGGGCAGGGGTGAAGCCTCTTCCCAGACACCTCTTGCCTTTCTCCTAAGGCCTCGGTGCTCTAAACCCACCCTTCCTCCCATTGAATCCCAACAATTGGAGCCTGGG
>NW_008669018.1:2113-4323 GCF_000695815.1 Acanthisitta chloris
ATAGGAGCAGCACTCAAGGATGGGGCGAGCAGCCACGGAGGCTCATGAAGAGTGAGAGGAAGCTTTGCTGAATGAACCATTATGGTGAAAACTGCTCTCCTGAGCCCGTGCTCAGCTGCTCGCATGCAGCTCCCTGGTCTGGGCCAGCAGGTTTGTGATTCAGCTCTTCCCAGCAGTGGGAGCATGGCAAGGAGCTGTGCCACCAGTGAGCCTGTCCCTAGGTGGGGAGTCCCACACCTGCCCTGGAGGCTGGTATTTTGTGGGAGAGCATCTTCCCAAGGCTTGTCCAGCTTCAGGGATGCCCCTGCATTAAAGGCTGGATGTGTCTGCACGGTGCCGTGGAGCAGGGATTGAATCCAGCAGCCACAAATGCTCCCAGTCCTTGCCCAGCCTGTGGTGCCCATGCCCTGGGCTGAGTGTGGGTCAAGCTGACTGCAGTGCTCTTGGCATGGTCCTGCTTCCATGCTGGCTCTGGGGGTGGTTGCATCTTCCCAGTGCCCTGCTCAGGTCTGGGTTTGCTCCTGGGGTCCAGAACGCAGCTATGAGAGGGGCAGGTGGTGGTTTCTGGAGGCAGGATGTCGGGAGTGAGCTCCTGGGGGTGGCCCAGGGGACTGGGACAGCTGCTGTGCTGGGGGGCAGTGAGATCCCCCAGCACACCTGGATGTCCTCAGCGGATGTCCGGTTAGATCAGAGCTGGGATACACCAGCTGTGTTGGGCTGGGATGCTGTGACCCCGTGCTGGCACTGGGATGGTCCAGGGCCATCCATCCCCTTCCTGCAAGGCCTGGAGTGATGATGCTTTGGGAGGAGAGGAGTGTGGGGAGCTGGGGCCTGCAGGGACTCCTATTGTCCTGCTCCTGTTGTCCTGTCCTGGTGCAGCGCAGTGGCCTCAGGACACCCTGGACCTGCTCACATCGTGGTGACCCTGCAGCTCTAGGACTCGGTAAGTGCTCCCTGTGGCTGCACTGGAGAGCAAATGGTGTGTCCCAGCCTGTCCCCCACAGCCCCTGGGGACAGCTGCTCCCTCCCAGCCCAGGCTTTTCCCAGGCTCCAGTTCTGCCCTTTTCCTGAGAGCAGCCAAGTCCTTTCTCAGCTCACTTGCCTCTTCCTGCTCCCTCCATGCCGTGCCTGGCGGTTCCTTCTGCTGCTGGCAAGAGCCCTGAAGTGCCGTGGGAGAGGAGCAGCTCTGCTCTACACCATCACATCCCTCAAGCCCTGTCTGGGGGCAGCTACAGTGGCATGTGTTCCCTTCCCAATTGGCATTGCCTTTTCCTGCAGCCGCAGCTCAGGGCTGACTCCCCATCCCCAGGACCACCGTGGCTCCTTGTTTTTAGACCACATCGTCTTCCCATGCCAGGAAAACCCGCTGGCTCTGTGGGCAGTAGCCCATGCCCTCTCAGCACTGCATCAGCACCATGTCCTGAGCTGCTGGCAGGGGTAGAATCCATGCTAGGGTGGGCACAGGGTACCAGGCACCACAGTCTCAGTGCCTCCATGCGAGGAAGTAGCCAGGGGAGGGAGCGACAATGTCAGGATGCGGAAAATCCTCAGAGCTATTGAGTGTGTTTCCTCCTGCTCACTGTTCTCACACGGAGCTGCATTGTCTGCCATGCCTGCACATAAATATAACCCTGGGGACACAGGGAGCTCCTTGGGGTTTGCTTTTTCTTCACTCTGCACCGTTGGCAGCGGCTGGAAAGGGAAGGGTTGTGTCTGGTTTGGAGTTGCCCCAGTGGTGGGTGCTGTGGTCAGGGCTCAGGAGGATGCTCCTGCCCTCCCTGAGGGGCTGTGGGAAATGGGGTGCTGGGGAGCTGTGGGCAGAGCCCTGGGCATGGACAAGGCCCCTAGAGGGGAAAGGGGCTGTGCTGTGGCCCTGGTTGGCATCCCCCCTGCCCAACCCTCACTGTCCTTCCTCCCCCTCAGCTGTGATTCTCCTCCCACCGTGGCTCTTCCTGTGAGTCGGATTTAGACACTTTCTGTTTGGTATACACTGGGAAAGCTTAAAAATAAACTCCTTGATGCTTGGCCAGAGCCTCAGGCAAAACCTTTCAGGCAGGACAGCCCTCTGACTGTGGCAGACAGAACTGGGCAGGGGGAGCCCAGCACAGACTGGTCCTAACTGGGAGGAGGGCACGAACCTCCCTGCAGAGGAGCCACAAAGGCTCTTGGGGGGGCTGTGACTGGTGTCAGACCAACACCCCCAGCAGGAA
>NW_008669018.1:4356-6594 GCF_000695815.1 Acanthisitta chloris
GGCAGAGCTGCCCCAAAGTGTTTCCTAACTCAGGGGGTGCCCATGGGGAAAGCCTCACTGTGCCATCCCAGGACTCAGCATCACGGTACAGGGCTGGGTGTTGGGGCAGCAAATGCTGTTCTCAGAAAGGTACCAGAGAGGCCTGTTTACTCAGGAGGGAGCACAGAGGTGTGAGAAAGGCTGTGCATATCCGTCTGGCTGCTATCTGTCTCTGGGCTGTGCCAAAGGGCTTGGCTGGGCCAAACTGGGCCCTTATCAGCTCCAAACTTTTATTTGCCTAAGGGCTGCCTGCCTGCCTTCTGGGGGCTGCTTCCCCCTCCCCATCCCTGTCCCACAGGTGAGCCCCTCGCTGTTGTTGTTGGCACGGGTGGTGTGGGGTCACTCGGCTGCCCCGAGCAGCTTTGTCACAACACGGGAACAATAGTGGGATGCTGAGCTGTGTTTGCCCAGGGCACTGTGGCTGGGCCAGGGGGGTCTCTGCTGTCTTGTTTTCCACCTTGCAGGGTCGCTGGGACAAGCATGATGCTCCCCAGTGCCAACAAAAATAGGAGTCTGGGAGAGGGAGGTGAGCAGGGGATGCTGGTGGGTAAACACGCGGCTGCTCCGCTCACTTTCACACGGGCATTTCCTCCTGGCACACCAGGCTGCTCTCCACAGAGCCACAGCTCTGCTGGTGCCTGGGGGGCACTGGGCTGTGCCCCACATTGCACTGGGTGCACTGAAGGGTCCCAGCAGGCAATAGTAGGAGCAGGGCAGGGTCCCTCTGGAGACAGTGGGAGAAGGGCAGGGAGAGTCTACCCCAGCATCCTCATGGAGGGTGCAGAGGAGGACTTGGAGCTGGTGGTCTGCACCCACATCCCGAGGGATTTCACCCCCCTCATCCCCAGCAGGGAGGAAGCCAAGGGTGGGCTCAGCTGCCAGCCCAGGGCAATGCAGCTGGGTGGGTGCCTCCCTCCTGTGCCACTGGCAGCGATACCGCCCCATATCACCCATAGTTCATTCTCTCCAGGGTATTTTTAGCCCATCCCATGCTCACTGGAGAGGCCCTCAGCAGAGAACAGGCTCTGCCCTGCACTGGCTTGGCCAGAGAAACTAAACAACAGCCCCAGCCCCATTGTGTGCCTTTATCTGCAGCTCATTTCCAGCTATTATCCAGCCACGAACAGCCCCATGGCCTCTGCTGGGTTTATCTGCAGCAGAGCAAGAGGGACTGAGCTCTGCTTTGGGCCACCATGAGCCTGTGACATGACAACCCGATCAGAACCCTGAGCTGAGGCTGTGCTCAAGGGGCAGGACACCACAGCAGGGAGGGCTGTGCTTTCAGGGGGTGAGTGGCACCAGCAGCACAACTGGTGCCCACACTCTCCAGCCCCATCGTTCCCAGGACAGCATATCTCCCCTCTCCCTCAGCCCCAAACCCTCACCCATCCTCCCAGGGGCTGCAGAAAGCACAGTCACACCACACGTGAGCTTTTCTCATTCATCTGACTTTATTCAACAAGATGCAACACCGAGTCTGTCAGGGAGAAAGGAAACAGCACTGAGGGCAGTGCCCATGTCCCACACTCATGCCTGGGTCATGCAGGATCTGCAGCCCCTTGGTCACAGCAGGACCATCTCACTGTACTGGTGGGCTGGGGAAGTCAGGGTGACAACCTCTGTGGCTGCACTTGGTTCCCTCCTGGCACCTCAGCCCACAGCAGGAGATGACTAGTGCAAAGTAATAAAGCCCAATAACCCCCCAAAACCAGCAGTTGCTGGGTTGATTCCTCCCCCAAACCCCACAGGGCTCCAAGGCACATGGCCAGGCTGGACACAGCTCCCCACATGCCCTGCAAACTGCACCTTTAAGGCAGGAGGCTCCGTGCTCAGGCCAGCAGGTTATAAATAACTTAAAGGCACACATCCCACGGGAAAGGGTCCAGGACTGGGAGGCTGGAGGGAGCTCACACTCCTGGGTCACCCGCGGTGACACTGCAGCCATTGGGATCTGCTGGTCACGGCAGAGATGCCACTGATTTAACCCCTGTGTGCCGCGGGGAGGGGCAGCTCCTGCAGCAAACTGGGCAGTGACTGCAGTGGGGTTGGGCTGGTGGCCAGGATCTGTCAGTGCCACCCCAGCCCAGCTCCCCCAGCTGCCCTGTGCTCAGCCTGCTCTGTGGAGAGGCTGGAGGCAAAGTAGCTTCCCACGGTCACACTCCTGGCTCTTGTACTGGCAGGAGCTCCGGGATCCAGCCA
>NW_008669018.1:6704-8199 GCF_000695815.1 Acanthisitta chloris
GCACACAGGACACAGTGTCCCGGGGAACTATCTGCAGTTTCCTTCCTTGCAGGGTCTGTGGGGAAAACAGGAGAAAGAGGAGGCTGTGCTCCAGGGCTACGCTCAGCCTCGCTCCCAAGCATCCCATCCCAGGGCAGGCACAGCCTCTGGGGGAACGTGTCCATATGGCACAGCACCAGGCAGGAGGCACTGCCTGCCAGCACCTTTGCAGGCACAAGGGACTGAGGAGTTTCCCCCCAGCCAGCCGGGGCCAGCCCAGCACTACACATATTGCTTCTTGGAGGCTGAGCTCCCGGGACGGCTGCACAGCTTCTCCTCCGGGGCAGAGGCTTCGGCAGCCGGGGGGGCGTAGGGGTCTGACAGGGGCCTGCTGCCACTGCCCAGTGCCAGGTTCTCCTCGTTGTGGTAGTTTGCCCAGTTCTGCTCGCTGGAGAGCTTGTTGTAGGTCTGGTAGGATGGCATGTGGCTCTCAGCCATGGGCAGGAATGGGTAGTGCTTGGGTGCGTAGGGACCCGAGACCACGTCGTCGGCAAAAGTGTCCTTGTTCAGGGCACCTGCCCTCGATGCCTTCTTGATGTTGCTAAATAGGCTCTTGCAGCAGAGGTGGAAGAGCTCCAGGAGGTTCAAAAAAAACATGAAGATGATGAAGATGCTCTTCTCGGTGGGGCGGGAGATGAAGCAATCCACCTGATGGGGACAGGGGTCCCTCTTGCACACATAACGGGGCACCATGGAGAAACCATACAGGTACCACTGGCCAACTAGGAAACCTGCCTCAAAGATGCTCTTGCAGATCACACTCATGATATACGTCCACATCAGTGCCCCTCGGATCTTGAGCCGTCCATCCTCTGTCATGTAGATCTTGGACATCTTCTTCTCCACAGCTGCCAGAGCCTGCTCAACTTTTGGGTCTTTACTGTGGATAGCCCGAAGATCAGTCTCCTGCTGCTTCAACTTCTCCTCCTTCCGAGAGAGATAGACAACGTGGCCGAGGTAAATCAGGGTTGGGGTGCTGACGAAGAGGAACTGGAGCACCCAGTAGCGGATGTGGGAGATGGGGAAGGCTTTGTCGTAGCAGACGTTGGTGCAGCCTGGCTGCTTGGTGTTACACACGAAATCCGACTGCTCGTCCCCCCACACGGACTCCCCCGCCAAGCCCAGGATGAGGATGCGGAAGATGAAGAGCACAGTGAGCCAGATCTTCCCGATCACCGTCGAGTGTTCCTGGACTTGGTCCAGAAGTTTCTCCAGAAAACCCCAGTCGCCCATCTTCTAGGGAGCCTGTGCCTCTGCCAGCAGAGAGGGGAGAACAGCCGCATCAATTCCCTGTTTCCATGCCGGGGAGCACAGGGCAGATGGGGCCACCTAAACCCTGTGCTTTCTGCTAGGAGAGTCCCAGCAAATCCACCGAGGAACGTCCCACACCTGCGGGAGGGAGGAAGGGAGGGATCCCAGCACAACTTGGGAGCCTCGGAGGGCTCCTCCTACACCC